>NC_135909.1:3072399-3087399 GCF_964194155.1 Cetorhinus maximus
GAATGCAACAAGCAGCGGCCCTCCAAGTACTCACGCTGTGAAGCCATTAATCATGTGAGCGTATTTCACCAGCACCAGGTCCAGCCAGCCACAGCGTCTCCTCCTGCCCGTGGTGACTCCAAACTCCCGTCCCCGTCTCTGCAGCAGGTCACCCAGCTCCTGGGGAATCAAGAGGCAGCACAGTGAAGGTGGTGGGTTGGGTGGGGCGGAGGGGAAAGACAGGCGATTCCGCATCCCGCCTTTACACAGACGCAACGAGGCACGAGGGAGCATCAGGAAACCCGCCACCTGAGCTGGGAGGAGGCAAGAGCTCTCCCTTTTCCAGGGAGAGGGATACTCACGTTACACTGCTCTGTGGGGAAGGCACCCACTCCCACCCTGGTAGTATAGGCTTTCACCACGCCGTATACCTCGCCAATGTTGTGAGGGGGAATCCCCAGTCCTGTGCACACCCCCCCAACTGTGCAGTTCGAGGAGGTCACAAAAGGATAGGTACCTGGAACAGAACATTGACAGGGTGATAAAAACCTTAGCACAAGCAGAGATGGCTGACCCGCTGACCCCCACACCCCCACCTCCGCCGCCTCTCCAACGTCACACCTTAATCTTCGGCCGCGGCTCTTCATGCGTGCGCCCCTTCCCGCTCCCGGAGGTTCTGGGTTCGAGCACCCCCACCCCTGCAGACCCTGAGTGCCTTACGCAGTCCCGACACTCGCGCCTCGGTGCCAACCTCACCTCTGCCCGTCAGCGGGAACGGGTCAACTGATGCTTCAGGTCAGCACCGGAGGCGTGACCGGTGGGAAACGTGACCCCCCCACCCACCCCGATCCGCTCGCAGGCCCTCGCGCACGGACCCCGTCGTGAGACGCCGGGAGGGGAGTCCGGGTTTCGCCGCCGTTTCGGTCCGCGTCCTCCTGACGGGCCGAATGGCCTCGCCAGGCGATTCCACGGAAGGGATTATTTCGTCCCTCCGGCACTTCGCCCGAGATCACGAGAGCCGGCGGGCTATTCGACTGAGAGGGGCGTCGCAGTCCGGGGGTCGATTGTGCCCCCGGCCGGCTCCCTCCACCCAACCTCTGCCCTCGCTCGGAGGCACTGAGGCAGATGCCAGGTGAGCTGCAGTTAGCTCTCTCTCTCTCTCTCTCTGTGAGGAGGCGATTCTGGTCCACTTGGCTCGCGAGTGCAGCACACCCCATACACCCACTGGACAGGGAGACTCAGAGTCCGGCCAGCAGCACAGGGAGAGTCTCCCCGTCTCACTGGTCAGGGGAAACGGGGTGGCCTTCAGTGACTGGGCCCAGCAGCTGCCCACGTGGTGACTGAGTCTTCCCATTACAGAGCACTGGAAAGACTTACATTTCTATAGCGCCTTTCCTGCCCTCAGGATGTCCCCGCTCACCTCGCAGCCGACAAAGGACCTTTTTTTTTGGATGTGCAGGAACCGTTGCAGTGTCGGATATGCGGCCCAATTTGCGCACAGCAAGCTCCCACAAACAGCACTGTGATAATGACCCAGATCATCCGTTTTTGTGATGTTTGCTGAAGAGGTAAATATTGACCCCCGGACACCAGGGAGAACTCCTCCCCCTCCCTTTCCAACAGCGGCTGCGGGGTCTCTGCACCGAGAACAGGGCGGGGGTGGAGGTCTCTGCCTCGGGGGCAGGGCGGGGGTGGGGGTGGGGGGTCTGTGCCCCGGGGACAGGGCCGGGGGTGGGGTTCTCTGCCCCCGGGGACAGGGCGGGTGAGGGGTTCTCTGCCCCCGGGGACAGGGCGGGTGAGGGGTTCTCTGCCCCCGGGGACAGGGCGGGTGAGGGGTTCTCTGCCCCCGGGGACAGGGCGGGTGAGGGGTTCTCTGCCCCCGGGGACAGGGCGGGTGAGGGGTTCTCTGCCCCCGGGGACAGGGCGGGTGAGGGGTTCTCTGCCCCCAGGGACAGGGCCGGGGGTGGGGTTCTCTGCCCCCGGGGACAGGGCGGGTGAGGGGTTCTCTGCCCCCAGGGACAGGGCCGGGGGTGGGGTTCTCTGTCCCCGGGGACAGGGCGGGTGAGGGGTTCTCTGCCCCCGGGGACAGGGCGGGTGAGGGGTTCTCTGCCCCCGGGGACAGGGCGGGTGAGGGGTTCTCTGCCCCCGGGGACAGGGCGGGTGAGGGGTTCTCTGCCCCCGGGGACAGGGCGGGTGAGGGGTTCTCTGCCCCCGGGGACAGGGCGGGTGAGGGGTTCTCTGCCCCCGGGGACAGGGCGGGTGAGGGGTTCTCTGCCCCCGGGGACAGGGCGGGGGTCTCCGCCCCCGGGGACAGGGCGGGGGTCTCCGCCCCCGGGGACAGGGCGGGGGTGGGGTTGGGTTTGCTTCCTCTTCTCAGAACAGGGCCGGTTAAGCGCGTGGTAACTCCCACATGTGAAACGCGGTGCGGCCACGCCGGTGGGCGGGGCAGGGTGAGGGGAGGGGGAGAATTCCCGTTAATGCAGTCGGCACTTACCGAAATCGATGTCCAGGAGCGTGGCGTTAGCCCCCTCCACCAGGATCTTCTTGGGAGGCCCGTGGAGGGTTTTGTACATGAAATAAACACCATCCTTCACCAGGGGCCGGACCCTCTCCGCGTATCCCTGCAGGGGGTGGGGATAAATAAACAACCTCCGCTGAACACTGCTGCTCGAGACCCTCAGCCCCACCCTCCACCCACAGGCACTCTCCTTTAGAGGGGGTGGGGGGGGGTAGTTTTGGGTTCCCACTCCCCTAGGTTTCACCTCATTCCCCGTCCAAAGCACCAGGCTCCGGTTTCCAGATTAAATAAACCCCCCCATCCTCTCTTCCCCACTCCCTCCCCACCCTCTCCCCATCACCCCCCCACCCCCATCAACCCCGGAACGAATATTCTCTCTGCCCCATCAGCCACTTTCCATGTTCCAAATGCTTCGATCGGATCACCCCCCCCTCCCGCCGACTAATCCCGACTTTCTGTGCTCGAGGGAACGCCGGCTGGGATCCTGCTCCCGGTTTCACCGAAGCGGCTGAAACTTCCCGGAGGGAAGTGGCAAGGCAGGAGGATTCCCGGGAGGACCCAGGCCGGCCGGCGGGTGGGGGGGGAGTTCCATACCCAGCCAGGAAGGGGCCGGCTGGGCAGCACGCGAAGGAGAACAGGGCCTCTCGTCCGTACAGGGACGGGCAAGGAGCGGGCGGCCCCCACCTCTCGGGAGTCAGGGTACGACCTCCGGCCCCTCCGCTCTTACCTTCAGCTTTTCCAACTCGCCTTCGACATCCACGCTCAACGTAGGGTACATGGCTTTATACTGACTGGCAAGCACTCGAAAGCTGGATGGGGTGGGGGGGTGGAGAGAGAGAGAGAGAGAGAAATTCATCCCTTTTTTTTATTCATCCCATTTTTTCCCCAACAACTCGCATTTATGTAGCACCTTTCACGTAGCCCTGAGACGCTTCACCAGAGGGCGATCGAAGGAAGGCTGACGCCCAGTCATGGAAAGAGCGAACCCACCTCCTTCCAGACATCACCGAGCAACTCGCGGAGCGCGAGTTACTGCCCAGCTGGGGGTGACTCGGGGCGGAGGAGGTGGCAGGTGTTTTGTTCGACGAGGGAGGAGCAGAGGACCCTGGGCGGGGGCGGACTCTCCGCAGCGGGAGCTTTAACCTGCCGCTCGAGGGGCCGGGGGTGTAGGTTGGGGGCGGGGGGCCCTCAGTTTAGCAGTGCCTAAGGACGACCGAGTGTCCCCTCAGTCCTGAGCTGGAGTGGCAGCCTCTCGATTAGAAGTTGTTTGGGTGCAAACTCTGGGAGGAGAGACCCGCCAACCGGCTGAGTCTGGAACAAGGAACAGGTCACGATTGGCGCAAAACGGCTTCTGGATCTGGGTCAGTGCCAACCGGGCGCAAACTTGCCGGGTTTTGCCTTTGTGGGTGGGGGGGGGGGGTAGTAATTATCCGGGTGATGATTCTCCGGCTGTCTCCGATTGGGGGGTGGGTTTTGAGGGATCTTTTCCAGTCCCTTTATGGTGGCCCCTTTCCATCACCCCCCACCCCGCCCCCTCACTCACCGTTTTGAGAACTCCTCGAAGTCAGACAGCAGGTCACAGATCCGGAGGCCGGTGCGAGAGGCTTTCGACGCGTACACAGGCCCGATGCCCTTCTTCGTGGTTCCCAGGCTGACAGGAAAGGAACAAGGAGCGGCAACAGAAAGGGGAGAGAGAGAGAGGGTTAGAGCAGGCCAGAGGAGGGGTGGGGGGGTGTGCTGGTCACTTCTAAAGCCCAGCCACCCTAAGCAGCCCGACAGGTAAACGCGCCCACCCCCACCCCGGTTAAAGGGGTCCGTGGCTCTAGGTGTCTGCGCACTCACTTTTTGCCAGCCTGCTCCTGACGTTGCTGTTCCTGCACACCGTCCACTGCCTGGTGGAAATCAAACACTGCAAACAAGAGGAGAACAGTCAAGAACACTCATTACCGAGATTTCCCGGCACCGGCACAGGCCATTCGGCCCATCTGCTCCACGCCGGTGTTTCTGCTCCACACGAGCCTCCTCCCACCCCCTCTTCATCTTCCCCCCCGTCACCCTATCCTTCTATCCCTTTCTCTCTCATGTGTTTATCCTGCTCCCTCCCCCCTTAACGGTATCTACACTATTCACCTCAGCCACTGGCCGTGGTATCGAGTTCCACATTCTCCCCGCTCTCTACGCTGTGCGGTAACAGTCATTTCAAACTCCTGCCCCGGGACCACCTACCGCAGATGCCTGCAGCCCAGGCCTGGGGTTGGGGTGGGAGGGGCCGCCTGCTATAAATATATTAGGGAGGTTATCTCTGCTTCAGTCAGAGACCACAACCCTGCAGCCTTGTAACGACTGATACCCCATTACAGCTGCAACAACACAAACCATTTCCTCACCGGAGCCGCTCTGGGGCTCTAAGGAAACGAGACGGGGGGAAGTGGGGTAGCAGTGGGGAGACCTGCAGATGCACACACAGACACTCTCTCTCGCCCATGCACTCACTCTCCCTCTCTCACAATCACTCTCTCTCCCCCTCTCTCACGCGGGCACGCACTCACCCTCCCCCTCTCTCGCACACACACCCTCCCTCTCTCGCACATGCACGCACACATTCTCCCTCCCTCTCTCTCGCACACCCACACTTTCTCCCTCTTTCGCACACCACTCTCCCCCTCTCGCGCGCACACACTCTATCTCCCTCTCTCACATGTGCACAGACGCAGGCACAGACAGACGCAGGCACAGACAGACAGATGCGCCTTCATAGCTGCCCGTAGCATGATAAAAAGGCATCTAGCCTACAACAGGCACCTCCTGCCATCTTCACACTTCACTGAAAGTTTAACAGCAGCCAATCAGATTTGAAGAGTGGGAATTGTACAAATCAAAAGCTAGAAATGTGACCGAGGAAGACATGTGGCCCTCACATGGCACCTCACCCCCACTGTTACAGGAGAGCTCATCTCTGACACACCATGAGCAACAGCGCGGATGGACTGCTCGTCTGCATTGCTCACATGGAGTTGAATGACAGGCTGCTTTGTAACATGAGGAGTTATCACAAGAACATACAAATTAGGAGCAGGAGCAGGAGTAGGCCATTCAGCCCCTTGATCCTGCTCCGTCATTCAATCAGATCATGGCTGATCTGATTTTGACCTCAACTCCACTTTCCTGCCTGTTGCCCCCCATAACCCTTGACTCCCTTGTCGGTCAAAAATCTGTCTAACTCAGCCTTGAATATATTCAGTGACCCAGTATCCACTGCTCTCTGGGGAAGAGAGTTCCACAGACTAATGACCCTCTGAGAGAAGAAATTCCTCCTCATCTGTCTTAAATGGGAGAGCCCTTATTCTGAAACTGCACCCCCTAGTTCTAGATTCCCCCACGAGGGGGAACATCCTCTCAGATTCCCCTCAAGATCTTGTATGTTTCAATAAGATCATCTCTCATTCTTCTAAACTGTTATGGCACAGCAGATGGTAAATGCTGAGCTGCTCAAATCCCAGAGGGAAACTTGAAACAGTTGCCACGACTGTTTTGAAATTTGTATTTTATTTTGAGATGTGAGCCTTGAATTCAGTAGTAATGAGCCCACCAAGATTTAAGGTTTTTTTAAACAAAACTAAATTAAACATTTATTAACAAAAGAAAAGATTTTAAGCACATACGTAGGTCTATGAAATACTACTATAATAACTCCTAAATCTCCGAATTAATCTAACTCCCACTAACACCTCCGTTTAGGCAAGAGTAAAACAAAACAGATTTCTCCAGACCCAGGCAAAGCGCGCAATACCCTGGAAAGGGATATTCACAGTGAGTTTTCCTAGCTTCTGTTTCTGTAGACAGTGACTTGATGCATAAAGGCTGGAGGCTTTTCACACTTATGTTACATCTTAGAATGGCTTCCCCCTTACACATAACCTCATCTCCTTTATACATGTTTCTCCCGTTTTAATGTAAATTCCATTGTTCCAATGTGTCTTTGCAACTTTACTTTTTCCATAATATAAATCTTTCATAGTACTCATATTATCAGTAAACTTTGGGAAAAATAAACACACCTGTTTGACTTAGCTTCATATGGCTAAGTGTAACATCCCATCATCTCTTTGAAATTCAAACTACTCTGGTTTATCTAAATATACAAATGTCCCTCAGACTTCACATTCTAAAACCTCAGCCATGTTTACATATTTAGCATTTCAAACCTAGCTTCCCTTTTGATCATTCAACACACGCACACTAATCCAAACCCCAGTAACCTACCTTTACAATAAATCACAATAATATTGTGAAAATTATTACATTTTCGTGACACAACTCCGAGAGGTATAACCTCAACCTGCCCAACCTTTCCTCATAAGACAAGCCCCTTCATCCCAGGAATCAGCCAAACGAACCTTCTCTGAACTGCTTCCAATGCATGTACATCCCTCCTCAAGTAAGGAGACCAAAACTGCACACTGTACTCCAGGTGCAGTCTCACCAGTGCCCTGTACAATTGTAGCAAGACTTCCCTACTTTTATACTCAAACCCCCTTGGAATAAAGGCCAACATTCCATTTGCCTTCCCAATCACTCGCTGCATCTGCTTACCAACTGTTTATGTGATTCACGTACAAGGACACCCAGATCCCCCTCTACTGCGGCGTGCCACAGAGTCTCTCCATTTAAACAATACTTTGCTTTGCTGTTCTTCTTAGCAAAGTGGACAACTGTCGAAGCTTCTCGTCTCACACTCGTCAGGACAGATGCAAGAATGCCAAATTTCAAAAGGAGCAACAATTTACACTGCGTGAGAAAATGCAGCGTGAATTGTTGTTCCCCTTCGGAAATCTGGGCCAGGATATTATGGCCCCACCACGACGTGTGTACCTCCGCCCCCACCACCAACCACCCCCCCACCGCCCAGCGGATGCGGCGAGCCATTTAAATCTCCATTCAGTTCGGTGGGACCGTACTATCCCGCCGGGCGGGAGGGGTGGTAAGATCCTGGCCTTGGTATTCTTGCCAGTCTGTCCTGATGAGAGCAAGACGAAAAGCTTCAGCGCGGCGTCCCTTTCTTCAGCAATATTTAAGTTCTGTACCACCGAGCGATTACAATGGGCAGCCTCACAATTTCCCACGTTATACTCCATCCCGCCAAATCGACCAGGCATTACGTCAAACACGTATCGCGTGGAGGAAGTGGGCGCCGTGCGTGCGTACGGACAAAGACGCAAACTCTGAGACACGCTGCTATACAGGTACGGGAGACGCAGACAAGTTCAGGAGAACGGGAATATTTCTTTCTGTCCGAGAGCTCCACACGCTCACTCGGCTTTGGAGATCCGCCCACCTGCAGGAAGGCAAATCCCACGTAATGGGCCTCCCGCGATCCAGATCCCAAACGCCACGACGCCAACTCACCTATGTGTGCTCTGTCCGAGATCACTGTCCTCGACTCCCATCCTTCCAAACCTGGTTGGGGGGGGTGGGGGGAAATACGGAAAAAGTGCTTAACAAACAGCTTTACCAAAACAGGAACCGTTGTCATAAACCACAACTCAGTGCTCGGAAGCACCATTTCTTTGCATGCCAACCCCCGCACCCCTCCCCTCTCACCTCCCACATTGTAAGTGAATTCTTATTTATTTATTTCGTTCATGGGATGTGGGTGTCGCTGGCTAGGCCAGCATTTATTGCCCATCCCTAATTGCCCCTGTACAGAGGGCATTTTTAAGAGTCAACCACATTTGCTGTGGGTCTGGAGTCACATGTAGGCCAGACTGGGTGAGGACGGTAGATTTCCTTCCCTAAAGGACGTTTGTGGCAACATTCGTGGGATAATCAACAGAGAGATGGTGAGAAATTAGAGAACACGAACAGGAGAGGAATCAGCGCAGAGAGGGGAGGAGAAACGAGACAGACACGGAGGAACTCACCTACATCTACAAATATCGGCATCTTTAAAATGAGGGCCACAGAAACGTCGAGGACGGTCACATAACCGCTACGTTGTCATAAGAACCCATCTGGTTGACTAATGTCCCCTTTAGGGAAGGAAATCTGCCGTCCTTTCCCCGTCTGGCCTACACGTGACTCCAGACCCCACGGCTGTCCCTCAACTATCCCCTGAAATGGCCCGGCAAGTCATTCCGTTGTGTTAAACCGCTCTACACGGGGCAGGGGGAACACCCTGGGTGTACCTACGCCACATGCCCTGCAGCGGTTTCTCAAGGGCGATTAGGGATGGGCAACAAATGCTGGGCCTTGGCAGCGATGCCCACATCCCAAGAACGAATGAAAAGGAGGCATATACGTGGGCACATTCTAGCGCATACAAAGAGCAGGCGAAGCAAGGTTTCTGCAGACAGGATCATGTAGGCAGCTGGCCACCTCCAAACTCTCCCCATGCAAGAACTACAACGTCTGGCCATTGCTGCTGACACTCCGACAGGGGAGAGCGCTGGAGTCTCTCACCGTGCGATCCGGGGAGGAACAGAGTCGCACAGGAATGTCCGAACCATCCCAGGTTTGGTTTAGAGACATTCAGCCAGTAAGGTCTGGTTTTGAAGGGAGTAGAGGGGGAAATGAACACACATGCATATGAACTTACATTTATATAGCACCCTTTAACATCGCAAAACGTTCCCAAGGAACTTCACAGGAGAGTTATCAAACAAACATTTGACACCGAGCCATGAAAGGGAGATATTAGGGCAAGTGAGCAAAAGCTTGGTCAAAACGGTCCATTAGAGGAGGAGAAAGGCGGAGAGGTTTAGGGAGGGAATTCCAGAACTCAGGGCCCCCAGGCAGCTGAAGGCATGGCCGCCAATGGTGGAGCAATGAAAATCGGGGGATGCACAAGAGGCTGGAATTAGAGGAGTTCAGAGATCTCAGAGGGTTGTAGGGGCAGGAGGAGGTTACAGAGATAGGGAGGGTTGTAGGGGCTGGAGGAGGTTACAGAGATAGGGAGGGTTGTAGGGGCTGGAGGAGGTTACAGAGATAGGGAGGGTTGTAGGGGCTGGAGGAGGTTGCAGAGATAGAGAGGATTGTAGGGGCTGGAGGAGGTTACAGAGATAGGGAGGGTTGAAGGGGCTGGAGGAGGTTACAGAGATAGGGAGGGTTGTAGGGGCTGGGGAAGGTTACAGAGATAGGGAGGGTGAAGCCACAGAAGGATTTGAAAACAAGGATGAGAATTTGAAAACTCGACACGCACAAACACACAGGCAGGTGTGGGTAGAGGTACAGACAGACACGCGCGCAGTGGTGAAACGTGATTACAAGCTGCTTGCCATCTCCAGCCTTGGCACAAATGTGTCCTGTCCAGGCAGGTTAAAGGTTAGCAGACTCTCACCTTTGCCCCTCCGGAGGTTTTTCTCTGCTTCCTCAAAGAGTCCGGGGAAGTGAATAACTACCCCATTGCCTGGGGAGATAAGAGATTCAGTCAACAGCCACCCCACAATACCACGAAGCCAATCCAAACCTCGTTCGCCTTTCCTGATCTATCGCCTCTCATGCAGGCTCACACTGGAGGGCTGTGCAACGGCTGCCTGAACAGCCTTGGGCTTTCAACTCCAAACACCATCGCATCCCAGCCCCATCTCACCCTCCCTGACGGCCACGTGACCAGCCTTACTATCACGAGCCGCTAGAGGCTGCAGAACTGTCGGCATGTCGTCACTCCCATCCCCACCCTGAGCCCTCCATCCAGGAGTTACTGTATCACGCGCCTCAGGTTAAAACTAAAATCTGCGCAAGCGGTGCTTCGGACAGTGGTCTTGGCCCGTGGAACAGACACAGGCTCTCCAGGGAGACAGTGGACCCTGCGAGTGAATTCAAACCCCTAGATGCAGACACATTTCTCCCAGAATGCAGCGGTTTGGAATGCAACAACATGGGCCGCTCGAAGGAAAACGGCAACGTTGGATTATGGGGTGATGTCAGGAAGCACTTCTTCACGCAAAGGGGAGTAGGTCTGCCCCCACCCCCCACTCCCAGGTTCGTCGGTTTTTGTTCAGCAAAGGTGTTAAGGGTTATGGATTAAGGCAGGTTAGTGGAGTCTGGATACAGATCAGCCACGGTTTAACTGAATGGTGGAGCAGACTCGATGGGCCGAATGGCCTACTTCTGCTCCTACGTCTTATAGGATACAGATCAGCCGTGGTTGAACTGAACGTCGGGAGCTGGCTGGAGAGGCCTACGGCTCTCGAACCTCCCGACCCACTGGGGGGCTTTTTCTCCCCTCGTGTCTGTTGTAAACTAATCGCCGAATCTCTCAGAATTGTTACAGCGTCCATCGTGTCTGCACCGTTTCTCTGAACGAGCATTTCACCCAGTGCCAGTCTCCTGCCTTCTCCCCGTAACCCTGCACACGTTGTTTATTTTCCAGTAGTCATCCAAGTCCCTTTTGAAAGCCTCGATTGAACCTGCCTCTGCCACACTCCGCATTCCACACCCGAACCACTCGCTGCGGGGGAGAGGTTTCTCCTCCTGTCGCTTTTGCTTCTTTTACCAATTACCTTAAATCTGTGCCCTCTCGTTCTTGATCCTTCTGCCAATGGGAACAGTTTCCGCCCCCCCCATCGACTCTGTCCAGACCCCTCACTGTTTTGAACACCTCCTATCAAATCTCCTCTCAGCCTTTTCTTCTCCAAGGAAAACAGTCCCAACTTCTCCAATCTTTCCTCATAACTGTGAAGTTCCTCATCCCTGGAATCATTCCCCTGAATCTTTTCCGCACCCTCTCCAGTGCCTTCACATCCTTCCTAAAGTGCGGTGCCCAGAACTGGACACAATATTCCAGCTGAGGCTGAACCAGTGTCCTATACAAGTTCAACATAACCTCCTTGCTCTTATACTCTATGCCTGTGTTAATAAAGCCCAGGATACTGTATGCTTTATTAACTGCTCCCTCCAGCTGTCCTGCCACCTTTAGTGACTTATACACATATACACCCAGGTCCCTCTGCTCCTGCACCCTCTTTATAGTTGTACCCTTTATTTTATACTGTCTCCCCATGTTCTTTCTATCAAAATGAATCACCAGCTGAACAAGGAGATTCATTGCCATGGTTAGTGAGCAACTCACTATAATACAGGAGGGTAAGGAGGCACACCTCAAACATCTACACTCTCACAATTCCTGGGGGCTGTTATATAGTGCTTGGCACAGCAAAGGGCACTCACCGATGAAGGATGTGGCATTCTTGTTGATGACGCCACTGGGCAAGAGGTGGAAGTCATACTCGACAGAGTCGACCACAACCGTGTGTCCGGCATTGTTCCCACCCTGACAGGGGATGGAATAGAAACAAGAACTGTTAAGCACGCGGGCAGGTTTTGCCACATTCTTTGGGAGCGGTGGCTCGCTCGCTCGCTCCTTAACCCAAGGAAGGATCCCTGCGCTTCACAGGAACGAGTGTCAAGAACAGGGGTTGCTCAATCTTCCCAATCCCTCCCATCGTGCTTCTCTAGGGTGTAACGTTTTCCACATTGAAGGGCGGTCCACAAATGGACGCTGTTGCTCTTTCTGCCAGGTGATAAGAGGGCAGTTACAGACGCAATGGCCGTGTAGCGTTTGCACAACTGGAAACACATCGATGTGACTCACTCCAGCGCAGTCCAACAACCACCGCCGCCCCGGGCCTGTCGGGGACGCTGCCTCTCGTCGGGCCAGCGCTTTGCACCGGGCACTGTCCAGGCTCCTGGACACTTTCCAGCAGGCACCCCATTGCCAGTGGCAAAGCAGCAGAAGTAGCGCTGGCAGAAGGAAAAAAGCAGAAAATGCTGGAAAAACTCAGCAGGTCTGACAGAAACAGAGTTACCGTTTCGAGTCCGTATGACCCTTCGTCAGAGGTCTGGAGAAGGGTCAATCAGACTCGAAACATTAACTCTGTTCCTCTCTCCACAGACGCTGCCAGACCTGCTGAGTTTTTCCAGCATTTTGTTTTTATTTCAGATTTCCAGCATCTGCAGTATTTTGCTTTAATCTTAGCACTGGCAGAACTGGTGGAGCGGCGCCAGTGGCAATTCAACTGCGGGTGGCATCGCAGCCCAATTTCCCTCCCTCCAGCCCAATGGGTACTGAGGCCAGCAACAGTCAGTGCTCCACCAGGGACGAACCCAGGGTATCACACCCACCGTCCCCTCTCCTCCCCCACCGTCCCCTCTCCTCCCCCACCGTCCCAAAAAAAAACTGGTCCTCAGGCCCAATCAAAGCTGGATAAGGCAATGCTCCATCTTCCAGAATGGAGGGCAGCTGTTGTGCATAGATTATGCAAAGGAGGGTCGACGTCACGTGGAACGTCCGCATATATTATGCAAAGTATGACTTGACGTCACAATGGCCCGCTCGCATATATTATGCGAAGGTGCGGCTAAGGTCACCGTGCCTGCCCGCCTAAATTATGTTAACGAGGGGTTGCGTCCGTCGCGACTTGACTTCCCATTGGAGCGCGTAAATTATGTTAATGCATAGCATATATTACTGTTAATAAGCGTTCCCTCACCTGGCAGCGGCAAACGAGGTCGGCGTCCTGCGCCAGCAGATCCACCACCTTCCCCTTGCCCTCGTCCCCCCACTGGGCGCCCAGCACCACCGTCACCCGGTTACCGAGCGACCGGGGGCCCGGGCCGCGACCACCTCCTCCTCCTACTACCCCTCCCCCCACCCCGTCCCGCTCGGCCGCCCTCAGCCGCTTGGGGCTCGGAGGAGCCGCCACCGGGTGGCCGTCGCTCTCTTCCCCCCGGTGATCCCCGCCGTTTCGCACGAGCGCCATCTGTCCCAGTGCGCCTGCGCCGTGCTGCCCTTCCTCCTTCCCCGCCCCCCAACTCACCGGAACCGGAAACCTCCCACCGCCATCTCCCCTGGCAACCGGGGATAATTTTTTTATTTTATATATATATTAAAAGTCGCTCAATGGTAACCTTGTTTGAAAAACCTGCCATTAGCTCTCTAACCCTTCATCAGCCCTAAATTATATTTCGAATGGATCGTTTCTTTTCTTCACTGCGCCGGGAACGGAGCTGTCAATCAGCTGACGTCATCCGCCCCCTCGCACACGCCTCAGGGAGCGTCTCCAAATTACCCTCCTTCCCCCAAAAGTGGAGAATTTTGTCCTGCTCGTTATTGGGGGGGGGGGGGGGGGGGCAGGGGGAACAGCGTTGCCCTGTCCATTCAGTGTTCACATAGAAGTTCCTATAGTGCTGGGAAACCCTCCCATCCTTTTTTTTCAAATCTGGAAGTTAGACGTTTTATTTGGAGACGTTCCCCAACCCCTCAGTGCAATGTGCCCAGAGGGTGCAGAGTTTCCTGAAATTACAGCAATGTGAGCGTTATATGACTCAAGATAAGGGGCTGTGGAACCCTGATTAATATGGCAAACTCAACCAACAGCATTAACGCACACACATACACAGGCAGTGAAATGAGACAGTCCAGCAAGAGGACATTCAGCCCATCGTGTCTGTGCCAGCCCTCTTGAAAGGGCTAATCCAATCTGTCCCACTCCCCAGAGTCCTGCAAATGTCGCCCCCCCCCCCCCCCCCCCCAACGTCTTCAAGTATTTATCCAATTCCCTTTTGAAAGTTACGATTGGACCTGCTTCTTCTTGGGGGAGGACAAGGAAGAGAGAGACGAGACGTGTAGAGATGAAAGGAAGTTTATTGCCTCGTGGTTTCAACAACAAAAAGCTGTGCTGTCCAAAATTATTCTGAAGTTCAGCGTTTGAACGAGGAAGTGTCTGCAATAGATCTCGAAAAAGGGCATCAGGATCAGAAACCAGGAGGGGTCTGGAGAGAGTAGTTAGGGAAGAAATTGTTCCCATTTGGCAGCAATGTCGAGAACCAGGGTCATACTCCTCTAGGGGAATGGAGAGTACATCACACTCCTGACTTGTGCCTGGTAGATGGTGGACAGGCTTTGGGGGACTCTCCACAGAATCCCCAGCCTCTCAACTGCCCCTGTAGTCACAGTATTTATATGACTATTGTCCTCTATAATTAAAACCAATGAAGTACTTCTTGAAGTCACTGTTGCAATGTAGGAAAAGTGGGAGCCAGTTTGTGCACAGCATGATCCCACAAACAGCAATGTGATTGTGGCCCAGAGCATCTGTTTTTTTTTTAGTGATATTGATTCTGGCTTAAATATTGGCCCCAGGACACCGGGGAGAACTATGCTGCCGCCGCCCCCTTCCCCCCCCAACCGCGGGTCTTTACATCCACTCAAGAGGGCAGACGGAGACCCCGGTTTAGCATCCCAGCCAAAAGACAGTGCAGCACTCCCTCGAGACCGGCATTGGGCCTCAGCGCCCCTACGATGATCACTGTCTAGCATGTTCCGCTGGAAGGTGAGGGCACCAGGCAGGGCTGGGGAAGTCAAGGTAGACTGTGATGCCCTCTACAGTCAGACAGCCAGGTAGCAATAACTAAGCTCACGCAAGAAGAAGATTGGGCGATTGGACATGGAAACTGCATCCTTCAGGGCTGGTGAGTAGAAAGCTTTGTCTAAACAGCAAAAA
>NC_135909.1:3092399-3235920 GCF_964194155.1 Cetorhinus maximus
GCTAAACGTTTCTCGTTGACCCCCAGGCTCCTCTAGGCCCCAGCTAGGCCGCTAAATGTTTCTCGTTGACCCCCCAGGCTCCTTTGGTCTCTTCGCTAAAGGTGACATTTAAAGAAAATGGACAGGCAGGGATGCTCTCTCCTCATTCCACCCTGTCTCCCTGCCTTGCCCACTGGTGGTGAAGTGTAGCTCCTGCCACTTGCTGCGGTTTGTGGTGAGTGGGTTGGCAGGTGGGGGAGGGGGGGTGTGAGTGGGAGGAGGAGGAGGGGGTCCCAGTTTGACTCCCCCCCACCCCACCTCCCGGGCCTCCCTGTTCTGAGCTGATCCCGACCTGGACGGTGTTAGTCACTGTTTGGCCAGTCCCCTACCCCTGGATTAGAGGAGGGGAAAACCATCCCGACGCTGCAGGATGTGGAATAACACAAGTCCACAAGAAACAAGGGGGAAGGAGTAGGCGACTCGGCCCATTGAGCCTGCTCCGCCACTCAATACAATCATGGCTGACCTTGGGCTTCAAACTCCACTTTCCCACGCGCTCCCCACATCCCTTCATTCCCTGAGAGACCAAAAATTCTGTCTATCCCACAGCCTTAAACATACTCAACGATGGAGCATCCACAATCCTCTGGGGTGGAGAATTCCAAAGGCTCACAACCCCTTTGAGTGAAGTAATTTCTCCTCATCTCAGCCCCTTATCCTGAGACTGGGCCCCCGTGTTTTAGATTCTCCGACCAGTGGAAACACTCAGCGTCCACCCTGTCAAAGCCCCTTCAGAATCTTGTAGGTTTCAGTGAGATCCCCTCTCATTCTTCTAAACTCCAGAGAATATAGACCCAATTTACTCAGCCTCTCATCCTAGGTCAACTCCCCTCATCCCAGGGACCAATCGAGTGAACCTTTGCTGTACTGCCCCCAATGCGAGTATAAGGATGGGACTGGCCTTTGCTCTGCTGCTTAGATGCCTCCCCCACCCACCACCACCACCAACCTCCCCCCACCACGCCTCCCAAGGTCGAATAGCACAAGAGTGTTCCCAATTCTGATTGCGGCCTCTCCCTTCGAGTTTTGTCACGTGACCCCCCCCCGGCCCCCGGCACGCTCAAGCAGCCTCCGACGGGATGGGGGAGGGGCGTGGGGCAAAGCGCAGCCGCTCTGTCAGGGGGCTGTCACAGGCGTGAGATGGGCTGAATGGCCTCCTCCATTTGCTGCGCTTTCCGCCGATCCTGAAGCAAAGAGCCTTCGAAGAAAGGTTGAAAGGAAACAGCTTGCCCCTCTGGTTTTAATTCGCCCCCCACCCCGACCCCCGTCCCCTCCCAACGGGAATTGGGGATGTACTGCAGGGTCCAGCTGATTATCTTTAACCCCTGGAGATGCCAACTTGGGACTGTAAAGTGGCAGTGGGGAGTTGGGGGGACCCTGCCCCATTCACAGGCAGGACAGAAGATGGTGAGGGGAGAGCAAGTAAAAGAGACAAATCCTCCCTGTTTTTTTCAAGGAGGCTGCAGGCTCTGGGTCATAGAATCGAATTGCGCAGGGCCGGGGGAGGCCTTTCGGTCCATTGCGCCTGTGCTAGCTCTTTGAGACAGCTACCCAATCAGTCCCATTCCCCTCCACCACACCCCCCTGCCCTTCCCCCCAACCCCCATCCCCCGCAGGCGCTCCTGCCCTGCTCACGATCCGGAAGCTGCATTTGCCTAGCGCCTGATCGTGCCCTCCCGTCATCTTCGCGGTCTCATCGTCCTCGAGGCACTATATATATATTTCGACAGCGCGCGTAATGAGAAGAGGGCTGGAAGGGCCGCGGCACGCAG
This sequence comes from Cetorhinus maximus, assembly GCF_964194155.1. NCBI lineage: Eukaryota > Metazoa > Chordata > Chondrichthyes > Lamniformes > Cetorhinidae > Cetorhinus > Cetorhinus maximus. The sequence continues at coordinate 3,094,211 of NC_135909.1, forward strand.
GGGCTGGAAAATGGGGTTAGGATGGGTAGGTGCTTGACGGCCAGCACAGACGCGATGGGCCGAAGGGCCTGTATCACTCTGCGACTCTTAAGCGTGGCAGCCATTTTGCTTGTTTCTTCGGAGGGCGGGGGGTGGGGAGTGGGGCGGGGGGATTGGGGAGGGAGGGAGGGAGGGAGGGAGGGAGGGAGGGGGTGCGGGGTACAGGCCTGGCTGGGCCTGTCAGGTTACCCCGTGTGGGCCTGGGGTTTAGCCGCAGTCCTGCACACAATGTGCAGGGAGGTGCTCACCCCACCCACACGGTGAGTGCACAAGGCAGCTGGTTAATGCTGCAGGGCCCTCGACACCACCTCCCCCCACCCCACCCACACAGCCTTGCTTGTAATTCGATTATCGTCACTCGCAGGCCACAGTGGATTCAATCACAGGCCCGGTTAGATTGTCTGTCCGGACAGCTAATCTCAGCAAGTAGGAGGAGCCTGGTTAATGAGCTCGTCCCTGAGTGTGCCTCTCGCTCCATCTCTCTCGCACACATATCCCTCAGAGACATGTTCTTTCTCAGCTTGTGCACTGGTGAAGGGACCAGCTCCTTCCTTCAACATCACCCCAAAGCGCAGCATTCGCTTTACACTGACAACGCCCTCCGCACGGCCTCTCTCAACCCCTCTGCCGTTCGCTAAATGATCGAACCACTCATCTGATCCGACATCCCGGTGCGGGGTGAGCAGAAATTCCCTCCGGATATAAAGCTCGGGAAGACCGAAGCCGTTGGTTTTGTTCCCGAGCCACTGACTCCAGCCCTCTCCCTATCTGAGATACACCAGTCTGTTCGTAGCCTTGGTCCCATACGCGGACATGAAGTGAGCCTCCTATCAGCACCGACACGAAGACATTGCCCGACATCACCCGTCTCAGCTGATCAGCTGCTGAAGGCTTCATCCCTGTCTTTGTTACCTCCAGACTCGGCTACACAGACGCTCCCATGGCTGGTCTCTTTCCCCACCCCCCTCTAAGCATGAGGTCACCCAAAACCCCGCTCCCCATGTCTTAACTCAAGTCCCGTTTCCCCTATCACCCCCTGTCCTCTCTGAGCGACACTGGCTCCCGATCCAGCAACACCTTGATTTTCAAATTCTCATCCTTGTTTTCAAATCCCTCCATGCCCTCGTAACACCCCCACCCCCAGCCTATCTCTGTAACCTCCCCGAGCCCCTACAACCCTCCCTATCTCTGTAACCTCCTCCAGCCCCTACAACCCTCCCTATCTCTGTAACCTCCTCCAGCCCCTACAACCCTCCCTATCTCTGTAACCTCCTCCAGCCCCTACAACCCTCCCTATCTCTGTAACCTCCTCCATCCCCTACAACCCTCCCTATCTCTGTAACCTCCTCCAGCCCCTACACCCCTCCCTATCTCTGTAACCTCCTCCAGCCCCTACAACCCTCCCTATCTCTGTAACCTCCTCCATCCCCTACAACCCTCCCTATCTCTGTAACCTCCTCCATCCCCTACAACCCTCCCTATCTCTGTAACCTCCACCAGTCCCTACAACCCTCCCTATCTCTGTAACCTTCCCCAGCCCCTATACCCCTCCCTATCTCTGTAACTTCCTCCAGCCCCTACAACCCTCCCTATCTCTGTAACCTCCTCCAGCCCCTGCAGCCCTCCCTATCTCTGTAACCTCCAACAGCCCTCCCTATCTCTGTAACTTCCTCCAGCCCTCTACAACCCTCCCTGTCTCTGTAAGCTCCTCCAGCCCCTACAACCCTCCCTATCTCTGTAACCTCCTCCAGCCCCTACAGCCCTCCCTATCTCTGTAACTTCCTCCAGCCCTCTACAACCATCCCTATCCCTGTAACCTTCTCCAGTCCCTACAACCCTCCCTATCTCTAACCTCCTGCAGTCCCTACAACCATCCCTATCCCTGTAACCTCCTCCAGCCCCTACAACCCTCCCTATCTCTGTAACTTCCTCCAGCCCCTACAACCATCCCTATCTCTGTAACCTCGTCCAGTCCCTACAACCCTCCCTAACTCTGTAACCTCCTCCAGCCCCTACACCCCTCCCTATCTCTGTAACCTCCTCCAGCCCCTACATCCCTCCCTATCTCTGTAACCTCCTCCAGCCCCTACAACCCTCCCTATCTCTGTAACCTCCTCCAGCCCCTACAACTCTCCCTATCTCTATAACCTCCTCCAGCCCCTACAACCCTCCCTAACTCTGTAACCTTCTCCAGCCCCTACAACCCTCCCTATCTCTAACCTCCTGCAGTCCCTACAACCATCCCTATCCCTGTAACCTCCTCCAGCCCCTACAACCATCCCTATCTCTGTAACCCCCTCCAACCCCTACAACCCTCCCTATCTCTGTAACCTCCTTCAGCCCCTACAACCCTCCCTATCTCTGTAACCTCCTCCAGTCCCCACAACCCTCCCTATCTCTGTAACCTTCTCCAGCCCCCAAAACCTTCCCTATCTCTGTAACCTCATCCAGCCCCTACAACCCTCCCTATCTAGTAACCTTCTCCAGCCCCTACAACCCTCTGTATATCTATAACCTCCTCCAGACCCTACAACCCTCCCTATCTCTGTAACCTCCTCCAGCCCCTACACCCCCTCCCTATCCCTGTAACCTCCTCCAGCTCCTACAACCAACCCTATCCCTGTAACCTTCTCCAGCTCCTACAACTCTCGCTATCTCTGTAACCTCCTCCAGCCCCTACAACCCTCCCTATCTCTGTAACCTCCTCCAGCCCCTACACCCCCTCCCTATCCCTGTAACCTCCTCCAGCTCCTACAACCATCCCTATCCCTGTAACCTTCTCCAGCTCCTACAACTCTCCCTATCTCTGTAACCTCCTCCAGCCCCTACAACCCTCCCTATCTCTGTAACCTCCTCCATCCCCTACAACTCTCCCTATCTCTGTAACCTCCTCCAGCCCCTACAACCATCCCTATCTCTGTAACCCCCTCCAACCCCTACAACCCTCCCTATCTCTGTAACCTCCTTCAGCCCCTACAACCCTCCCTATCTCTGTAACCTCCGCCAGTTCCCACAACCCTCCCTATCTCTGTAACCTCCTCCAGTCACCACAACCCTCCCTATCTCTGTAACCTTCTCCAGCCCCCAAAACCTTCACTATCTCTGTAACCTCCTCCAGCCCCTACAACCCTCCGTATCTCTATAACCTCCTCCAGCCCCTACATCCCTCCCTATCTAGTAACCTTCTCCAGCCCCTACAACCCTCTGTATATCTATAACCTCCTCCAGACCCTACAACCCTCCCTATCTCTGTAACCTCCTCCAGCCCCTACACCCCCTCCCTATCCCTGTAACCTCCTCCAGCTCCTACAACCAACCCTATCCCTGTAACCTTCTCCAGCTCCTACAACTCTCCCTATCTCTGTAACCTCCTCCAGCCCCTACAACCCTCCCTATCTCTGTAACCTTCTCCAGCCCCTACAACCCTCTGTATATCTATAACCTCCTCCAGACCCTACAACCCTCCCTATCTCTGTAACCTCCTCCAGCCCCTACACCCCCTCCCTATCCCTGTAACCTCCTCCAGCTCCTACAACCATCCCTATCCCTGTAACCTTCTCCAGCTCCTACAACTCTCCCTATCTCTGTAACCTCCTCCAGCCCCTACAACCCTCCCTATCTCTGTAACCTCCTCCATCCCCTACAACCCTCCCTATCTCTGTAACCTCCTCCAGCCCCTACAACCATCCCTATCTCTGTAACCCCCTCCAACCCCTACAACCCTCCCTATCTCTGTAACCTCCTTCAGCCCCTACAACCCTCCCTATCTCTGTAACCTCCGCCAGTTCCCACAACCCTCCCTATCTCTGTAACCTCCTCCAGTCACCACAACCCCCCCTATCTCTGTAACCTTCTCCAGCCCCCAAAACCTTCACTATCTCTGTAACCTCCTCCAGCCTCTACAACCCTCCGTATCTCTATAACCTCCTCCAGACCCTACAACCATCCCTATCCCTGTAACCTCCTCCAGCCCCTACAACCATCCCTATCCCTGTAACCTTCTCCAGCTCCTACCACCCTCCCTATCTCTGTAACCTCCTCCAGCCTCTACAACCCTCCCTATCTCTGTAACCTCCTCCAGCCCCTACAACCCTCCCTATCTCTGTAACCTCCTCCAGCACCGACAACCTTCCCTATCTCTGTAACCTCCTTCAGCCCCTACAACCCTCCCTATCTCTGTAACCTCCTCCAGCCCCCACAACCCTCCCTATCTCTGTAATCTCCTCCAGCCCCTACACCCCTCCCTATCTCTGTAATCTCCTCCAGCCCCTACAACCCTCCCTATCTCTCTAACCACCTCCAGCCCCACCGCCCTCCGAGATATAAAATAGGTGGGGATTTAATGAGGGAACTGAACGGGGTTTTGAGCGTAGAGTGAGTCTAGCTACGACAGCACTTTCGAAGAGCCAGCACAGACACGATGGGCGGAATGGCCTCCTTTGGTGCTGTAATTTGCTCTGATTCCTGTCATGGATGTTATCGGGATTGTTGGGGTGGGAATGTCATAGAGGTGGAGAAGTTGAGGGCTTTGATTTTTTTTTAGCACAATTTGAGAGGGATGGACAGGGCCCCAGATGAGACCACCCGGGTAAATGGGCTGGGAGTCTGGTCCTACCAGCTGTCGAGGCAGTGATAAACATGAGCACTAGCAGAACACAAGGGCAGGAGAGCAAAAATTGTTCCTGTGCAAAGGGAGGTCGGAATGTGGGACTCTCTGTCACAAACTGATGCTGAAAATGAGGGCAATTCGCCAGGAGATTGAAAAAGAAAAAATATTAAAGGGTGTGGGGAGTGAGGGGGAGAGTGGGATTGGACTGGGTGGGATATTAAAGGGTGCGGGGAGTGAGGGGGAGAGTGGGATTAGACTGCGTGGGATATTAAAGGGTGTGGGGAGTGAGGAGGAGAGTGTGATTAAACTGGGTGGGATATTAAAGGGTGTGGGGAGTGAGAGGGAGAGTGGGATTAGACTGGGTGGGATATTAAAGGGTGAGGGGAGTGAGGGGAAGAGTGGGATTAGACTGGGTGGGATATTAAAGGGTGCGGGGAGTGAGGGGGAGAGTGGGATTAGACTGGGTGGGATATTAAAGGGTGCGGGGAGTGAGGGGGAGAGTGGGATTAGACTGGGTGGGATATTAAAGGGTGTGGGGAGTGAGGGGGAGAGTGGGATTAGACTGGGTGGGATATTAAAGGGTGCGGGGAGTGAGGGGGAGAGTGGGATTAGACTGGGTGGGATATTAAAGGGTGTGGGGAGTGAGGGGGAGAGTGGGATTAGACTGGGTGGGTATTAAAGGGTGAGGTGTTTGGGATGGTATTAGTAGCCAGGGGCAGTGATGGGTGGGAATTTCTGTGATCAATGATTGAGTCACACTATTTCGGCAATGGCAGTGGTTGGTTACTCAATGGTTGGCGCCTGCCTGAGTAGGTTTGGCAGGAGCATCATCGTTCTTGTTTGGAGAGTAGCGATGTTGCACTGCAATGTTTGGCGTCTGGTTTGAGTTTGCAGAGTTGCCCCGGAGAATAAACTGTGGATGCTGGAGCACTGAGATAAACACAAAACGCCCTGGAAAGACTTAGCAGGTCTGGCCGCATCTGTGGAGAGTGAGACAGAGTGAACCCTTTCAAGGCCAACATGACTCTTCTTTGGAACCGAGGAGCGGAAGGAATGAAGGAAGAGCCACACGGACTCGAAACGTTGACTCTGTTTCTCTCTCCACCGACGCTGCCAGACCTGCTGAGTGTTTTTCCAGCACTTTCTGTTATTGTTTGAGGTTTCCAGCATCCGCAGTAGTTTTGCTTTTAACAGAGGAAGGAACGTGATGGGTTTTATGCTGTTGAGAGAGTGGGGGAGGGTCAGGGATCAGGCTTAAAGGGTGGGAGAGAGTAGATACCAAAGATGCCATGGAACAAAAGGCAAAGGGAGTGTTCATGGTAGCTGTAAAGGAACAAAGCATTAGTCCAGAGTAGGTGTTAATGGCAGAATTAAAGGAAAAACATGAGATAGACTTGCACTTGGGGGCAACGCTGAGGACAGGGTTCAAGTTTGGAAGTTGCTGAACTCAATGTTGAGTCCAGAAGGCTGTAAAAGGCCTGACTGGAAGATGAGGTGCTGATCCCTGGAGCTTGCGTTGGGCTTCACTGGAACGTCGCAGCAGACCGAGGACAGGGATGTGAGTGTGAGAGCAAGGTGGGTGATTTGAAATGGCGGGCAGCCGGATGTTGGCCTTGTTGTGTTATCGGGCAGCAGTGCTGAGTTGGCATGGGCGGGTCTCGTTGGCACGAGACAGCGGGCTGACCTGTGGTCTCTGAGCCGCGGGGGGTGGGGGGGGTGGGGGGAGAGCCCGATCAGTGGCGGGTGTACTCTACCTCGGTGGCAATGACAGAGTGTCCCCTGTTTTATTTTGCTTGTGCCTTCCAGCACGTTCTTCTCTGCGTTCCTGAACCTGTTGCTGAGCTGCTCAGTGCTGTTCCTCACCATCGTCGCCAGCGTCATGATCAGCGTGGGGTTCAACATCTGGTGTGATGTGGTCACCGACCACGGGAACATGCCCATGAGGTGAGTCTGTGATTTTCCCACCCGGCAGGTGCTCCAGAGCCAACAACGCACAAGGCTAGCACAGAGCACAATGGGCCGAATGGCTTCTAAGAGCGTGAGGTGAACCAAGATACTAAGCTTTGGGCTTCAAGAGCCCGTAGATTTCAGGGGGAGGTGATGGTCTGAGGGAGGGGAGGGGGCAGCTTTGAGATCTTGGGGAGCAGGATTAATTTAAATCGTTGGTCGTGTGCAGGGAGATGCACAGAAACAATCCCTGGGCCGTCAGCCTGAAGAGCTGGGGGGCGTTCACCCCTCACCCAACACCACGCGCCTGTCTGCTCATAGTCGCCTTGCTGTTTGTGGGAGCTTGCTGTGCGCAAATTGGCTGCCCCCTTTCCCACGTTGCCAGAGTCGGCCACACAATTCCCAAAAGTACGTCGTTGGCCGCGAGGCACTTTCGGGCGGCCCGAGGACGTGAAGGGCGCTATAGAAATGCCAGTCTTTCCTTTCTCCCGCTGAAGCCCGGAAATCGGAGGGGTGGGGGAGGGCGGGTTCGATGGGTCAAGCGCTCCTCTTCTGGCCTTTCCTCTTTCTTTTATGTTGGGGGGGTGGGGAGGGGCGGTGCATCTGGGGAGGTGGGGGTGGATCTGGGGAGGGGGGATGGATCTGGGGAGGGGGTGGATCGGGAGGGGGGTGGATCGGGATGGGGGGGTGGATCTGGGCAGGGGGAGGGGTGGATCTGGAGAGGGGGGGGGGTGGATCAGGGTGGGGTGAATCGGGGTGGGTGGATCTCGGGGGGGGAGGGGGTGGATCTCGGGAGGGGAGCGGATCGGGGGGTCGGTGGCGTCGTGGGGGGGTCGGTGGGGTCGTGTTGGGGGGGATGGGTGAGGTTGTGGGGGGGTCGGTGGGGTTGTGGGGGGGATGGGTGAGGTTGTGGGGGGGTCGGTGGGGTTGTTGGGGGGTCGGTGGGGTTGTGTGGGGGTGTCGGTGGGGTTGTGGGGGGGTCGGTGGGTGGGGTTGTGTGGGGGGGTCGGTGGGGGCGTTGGTGGGGTGGTGTGGAGGGGTTCTGTGGGGTTGTGTGGGGGGGGCGGTGGGGTTGAGGGGGGGTTCGGTGGGTGGGATTGTGGGGGTGTCGGTGGGTGGGGTTGTGGGAGGGGGTCAGTGGGGTTGAGGGGGGGTTCGGTTGGTGGGATTGTGGGGGTGTCGGTGGGTGGGGTTGTGGGAGGGGGGTCAGTGGGTGGGGTTGTGGGGGGGTCGGTGGGTGGGGTTGTGGGGGGGTCGGTGGGTGGGGTTGTGGGGGGGGGGTCAGTGGGTGGGGTTGTGGGGGGGGTCGGTGGGTGGGGTTGTGGGGGGGGTCGGTGGGTGGGGTTGTGGGGGGGTCGGTGGGTGGGGTTGTGGGGGGGTCGGTGGGTGGGGTTGTGGGGGGGGGGTCGGTGGGTGGGGTTGTGGGGGGGTCGGTGGGTGGGGTTGTGGGGGGGTCGGTGGGTGGGGTTGTGTGAGGGGGGTCGGTGGGGTTGTGGGGGGTGGTCAGGGTTATGTGGGGTGGTCAGTGGTTGGGGTTGTGGGGGGGGTCGGGGTTGTGGGGGTGTCAGTGGGTGGGGTTGTGGGGGGGGTCGGGGTTGTGGGGGTGTCAGTGGGTGGGGTTGTGGGGGAGGTCAGTGGGTGGGGTTGTGGGGGAGGTCAGTGGGTGGGGTTGTGGGGGGGGTCGGTGGGTGGGGTTGTGGGGGGTCGGTGGGTGGGGTTGTGGGGGGGGTGTCAGTGGGTGGGGTTGTGTGTGGGAGGGGTGTCAGTGGGTGGGGTTGTGTGTGGGAGGGGTGTCAGTGGGTGGGGTTGTGGGGGGGGTCGGGGTTGTGGGGGTGTCAGTGGGTGGGGTTGTGGGGGGGGTCGGGGTTGTGGGGGTGTCAGTGGGTGGGGTTGTGGGGGGGGTCGGGGTTGTGGGGGTGTCAGTGGGTGGGGTTGTGGGGGAGGTCGGTGGGTGGGGTTGTGGGGGGGGTGTCAGTGGGTGGGGTTGTGTGTGGGAGGGGTGTCAGTGGGTGGGGTTGTGGGGGAGGTCAGTGGGTGGGGTTGTGGGGGGGGTGTCAGTGGGTGGGGTTGTGTGTGGGAGGGGTGTCAGTGGGTGGGGTTGTGGGGGAGGTCAGTGGGTGGGGTTGTGGGGGGGGTGTCAGTGGGTGGGGTTGTGTGTGGGAGGGGTGTCGGTGGGTGGGGTTGTGGTTCAGCTCGGCCGGGATGGTGGTGCGGGTCCGAGGGGCTGTGCGTTTTCCCCGTGTTGCTCTGGGATTTACTCCTGCTGCTTCTCTTCCTTCCCTCGGCAGTTGTGAGGAGATCCAGTCGACAAACCTCCACCTGGACGTCGACACGTCCGCTTTTTACGTCCACTTCAGGATCGCCCAGGTGAGTGCGCAGCCATCGCCGTGGAAACATTGCAATCGGAAAGGGCATCGCCTTTCCCTCGCCACCCTCCCCTTCCCCCCTCTCCCTCCCCCGCCCCATCCCACCCCTACTGTGTGACTCAGCAGTGAGCCTGCCAGAGGCAGGAGCTCTACCTCGCGTGGCGAGTCAGGATTGATCGAGTCGCCTCCGGGAGTGGGGGGTGGTTTTGACCCCTGCGATGGGTCAGTGGCTGGCACTCTCTTACCTCTTGGAGTCATGGGTTTGAGTCCTACTCCAAGACTTGAGCACACAATCTAGGCTGACCGACATTCTCAGTGCTGTTCCTGAGGGAGCGCTGCACTGTCGGAGGGTCAGTACTGAGGGAGCGCCGCACTGTCAGAGGGTCAGTACTGAGGGAGTGCTGCACTGTCAGAGGGTCAGTACTGAGGGAGTGCTGCACTGTCAGAGGGTCAGTACTGAGGGAGCTCTGCACTGTCAGAGGGTCAGTACTGAGGGAGTGCTGCACTGTCGGAGGGTCAGTACTGAGGGAGCGCCGCACTGTCAGAGGGTCAGTACTGAGGGAGCGCCGCACTGTCGGAGGGTCAGTACTGAGGGAGCGCCGCACTGTCGGAGGGTCAGTACTGAGGGAGCGCCGCACTGTCAGAGGGTCAGTACTGAGGGAGTGCTGCACTGTCAGAGGGTCAGTACTGAGGGAGTGCTGCACTGTCAGAGGGTCAGTACTGAGGGAGTGCCGCACTGTCAGAGGGTCAGTACTGAGGGAGTGCCGCACTGTCAGAGGGTCAGTATTGAGGGAATGCTGCACTGTCGGAGGGTCAGTACTGAGGGAGTGCTGCGCTGTCGGAGGGTCAGTACTGAGGGAGCGCTGCACTGTCAGAGGGTCAGTACTGAGGGAGTGCTGCACTGTCGGAGGGTCAGTACCGAGGGAGTGCTGCACTGTCAGAGGGTCAGTACCGAGGGAGTGCTGCACTGTCGGAGGGTCAGTACTGAGGGAGCGCTGCACTGTCAGAGGGTCAGTACTGAGGGAGTGCCGCACTGTAAGAGGGTCAGTACCGAGGGAGTGCTGCACTGTCGGAGGGTCAGTACCGAGGGAGTGCTGCACTGTCAGAGGGTCAGTACTGAGGGAGCGCCGCACTGTCGGAGGATCAGTACTGAGGGAGTGCCGCACTGTCGGAGAGTCAGTACTGAGGGAGTGCTGCACTGTCGGAGGGTCAGCGCTGAGGGAGCGCTGCACTGTTGGAGGGTCAGTACTGAGGGAGCGCTGCACTGTCGCAGGGTCAGTGCTGAGGGAGTGCTGCACTGTCGGAGGGTCAGTACTGAGGGAGTGCTGCACTGTTGGAGGGTCAGTACTGAAGGAGTGCTGCACTGTCGGAGGGTCAGTACTGAGGGAGCGCCGCACTGTCGGAGGATCAGTACTGAGGGAGTGCTGCATTGTCGGAGGATCAGTACTGAGGGACAGCTCTTCTATCGGAGGTACCGTCTTTTAGATGAGAACTTCAGCTGAGGCCTGTCTGCCCTCTCAGGTGGATGAAAAAGATCCCACGCCCACCATTGGAAGAAGAGCAGCGGTGGTGGGTGGGGGGGGAATGGGGGAGGTGGGGATGCTGGGGTGGGGGGTACTTCTCCTCGCATTGCCGTGTGTGTGGGAGCTTGCTGTGCACAAACCGGCTGCTGGGTTGGCGGTGACCGTCCAAAACAAGCACTTCCACGGCTGCAGAACACTTTGGGAGCGTCCGGGATCGGGAGAGAAACCCGCTGCGGTTGAGAGTCTTGCCTGAGAAGTGGCACCTCCGACCATGCGGCACTGCCAGGGTCGACTCTGACCGTGGAGCCCGAGCCTGAGGAGTGGAGGCTCGGGACTCAACGTGGTCGCTGGCTGACGGAGGCCTGGGGATCGTGCCACCCCCTTAAAGGCGACGCGGGTTATCGGCGGGATGGACAAGCCGTGAGAACGCACCCCCCTCTGTTTTTTGTTTTGCGTCCGATGCTGAACCTCTCTCTCTCTCTCCTCCGTCTCCCTTTCCAGTTCGGCCTCTGGAGCATTTGGACGATATGGGTCCTGCTGGGCGTGCTGGCCTTCCTCAAGGTCTACCGGAACTACAAGCGCAAGGAGCTGGCGCGCTGCCTCTCCCGGGAGAAGGAGCTGCTCCTGGACCGCTCCACCCGCGGGCGCCCACCTCCGGAGGAGCAGGCGGACCTCCCCAGTGTCTTCATCTGAGCCGACGGTGCCCACGCGGCATTGCCAGGCGCGAAGAAGCCTCTCGGTAAAGACAGCGTCTTGTGGTCAAACCCGAGCCCTCGGGCCCTTATATAAAAAGCCCTTAGTGGGGTAAATAAGTTATCACCTGCCCCGTTTATACACTGCGGTGGGGAGGGGGAGGGGGCGGGGAAAAGGCTATCGACCTCGGTTTGTTTTTATTTTTGTTGGCATTTGCAGTCTCTCTCCTCACAGCCGCCTCCGGAACGAGATTCAACTCTTGTCGTGTTTGTTCCCCCCCCCCCTCACACACACACACACACTCTGTCCGCTTTCCGCTTCAGTTGCCCGTTAATCATCTTTCGCTTTGAGTTTTCTGATCTCCCCCGGCCCATTCGTACTCGGGTGGGAGGATCCTGAGCTGGTCTCTGCTCCGTCCAGTGGACCATTCGTCCGCCCGTTGAGTGAACTTTCACCTCCTGTCCGGCCACGAGGATTGCCTCGGTCCAGAGTTGGCTTCTGGGGCACGCGCGCGCCGGAGGGTTTGGTATGTGGACTTTCGTCTGATATTCCCCCGCTTTCCCTACCACACCATCCCCTTTTCACAGGGCTGGGGACTATCTGTAGCTTCCCCCCTCCTCCTCCCTCCCCCAACAATTCCTCTCAGGGGTTTGTGGGGTTAAGCGGGGGTGGGAGAAGAGGTGGGGTTTGGAGCAGAAAGCAGCTCCTGAGTGTAACCGATCACCATCCAGTGACCCCGTGCCCCGGAAGGTGCTTGCGCACAGACGAGGGCACGAGCAGGTTTCTGCCTGTGACGCCCGCCACAGTCGAACAAACCAACCCGTTGCCTTGGGCTGCGGGCGAAGCAAGGTCATTCTGGGCGGGGTCCCTGGAATTGAGTTGTTACCCTCAGGAGAGGAGTGGGGGTGAGGAGGGTCGTGGGTAGGAGGGGATCATGAACTAAGGAGTCCCGGGGACAGGCATCCGATCTCCACTCACTCAAAGCTGTCAGATCAGAAACTGTACTGGGTGGATCGGTGGAGATAAAATTCAGGAGAGGTGCAAAACCAACTTCCTGTCACACACCAATGGAATAAAGTTCAGCTCTGCCCTGTGTTTATTAAACTGGAATTTTGTTTTAAGTTATTATCAGTATAAACAGTGTTACTTGTGCGTCAACCTGTCTGGTCCATTTGTATTTATTAAACAACAATGAAAATGAGACTGTGTTCTGTGCTAATTTCTCCAGCCTTTATCTTTTACTTTCTTTCCACATTTCTCATTCTCCTCATCGCCTCTTGATGTAGCTCTCGTTTAGTCCTGTCTCTGCCTGTCCGTCTGTCTCTCTCTCTGTTTGTCTATCTATCTGTCTCTCTCTGCCCATCTCTTTCTCTGTCTGTCTCTCTCAGTCACTCTTTCTCTCTGCCTGTCTTTTGTCTCTCTCTCTCTCTCTTTATCTCTCTCTCTCAGTTTCTCACTGTCTGTCTTTCTCTCTGTCTGCCTGACTCTTTCAGAGTAATCTACCACTCTAAAACTCCTACATGGTAACAGATGTGATAGAACTGTCATCTAGGAGCTCGGTCCCTCTCTCTTGGCCTCCACCTCTCTCTCCCCCATCTCTCTCTCTTCTGCCCTCTCCCTCTCTCTGCACCTTGCTTTTCCTGAACCTCTCTCTCTCTCTCTCCCTGAACCTCTCTCTCTCTCTCCCCTCCTCTCTCTCTCTTCTGCCCTCTCCCTCTCTCTGCACTTTGCTCTCCCTGAACCTCTCTCTCTCTCTCCCTGAACCTCTCTCTCTCTCCCTGAACCTCTCTCTCTCTCTCCCCTCCTCTCTCTCTCTTCTGCCCTCTCCCTCTCTCTGCACCTTGCTCTCCCTGAACCTCTCTTTCTCTCCCCTTCCTCTACCTTCACCCACCGCCCCACCCCATCTCTATATCTGCATCTCTCTCTCTCCGCCTTTCCTCTCTCTCAGCCCCACCGATGACCCCCAATTCCCAGGAGGCCACAGATTAAACCAAAGACAGGCAGGCAGCTGGGCCCCGATCAGGTTTCTGTGGCAACCGAGACCCGGGAGACCCAGGCTGGATCTGTTTGTCGGTGAGGCTGAGTGTGGGGGTGGGTGGCAGGGCCTAAGAGCATTCAGTAGGACAGAGCAGAATTTGATCGATCTGTCACTCTGAAGGATTGGCTGCCGGAGTCCACCCGCCTGAGCAGCTGGTTATTGGAGGCCGAATGTTAATTAACTTTCTCCGGTTCCACTCTCTTTTCCCGGAGCGTGCTGACTCTCGCTGGGGACTGGGTCAGCCAGATGCTCTCACTCCCTCATCCGTGACTGATTCCTCAGCCCCAGCCTCCCCCTGCATTCCTCACTTTACACTGCAGGAGGTTGGGGAGGGGGAGGGGAGGGGAGGGAGGATCGCTGGGCCCCTGGAAGATATGATCCACACCCCTAATCCCCTCTCCCTACCCACTAAAACAAAGGTTCTGAGGCCAATCGCGATGCCCCTGGCTGCAGGCGGGAGGTGTGTTTTTTTAAAATTCGTTCATGGGTTGTGGGCGTCGCTGGCTAGGCCCAGCGTTTACTACCCGCCCCTAGCCATCCCACTCCGGCCGGGGGCTCAAGTCCCACTCTGGAGGTCCCAGCGCAAAACCCAAGGCTCTTGTTCCCCAGCCCAGCGCCTAGCGAGTATTGCACCAGCGCAGGTGCTGTCTTTTGGACGCGATGTTAGCTAAAGCTCTCTTGGGTGGATGTTAAAGATCCCACGGGCGCAATAGGAAGGATAGTCGGGATGGGGCGGGGGTGGGTAGGGGAGTTCCCCTCCCCCCGCCCGGTGTCCTGAGGCCAATATTTATCCTTCACCTGGCATCACTCAAGCATTCTCTGGTCACGTTGCGGCTCGTGGGAGCTTGCTGTGCACAAATTGGCTGCCGCGTTTCTTACATTATAACAGCCCGTGACGCTTCAAGAGAAATAAAATGCTCCCTTGGCCGTGAGGTTGGGGTAGGGCGCTACAGGAATGCAAGTTCTTCTCACTTCTTTGCAATGAATAAATTGAATTTTCAGAGAAATTTTTCATTTGACCATCCCTGTGATTTTTTTCCCTGGGCTGCTTGAAGCTATATCCTGGAGATTAATCTTCGATTCCTCCAGGGCAACCCTGGTAGTGAGGGGTGGGGTTCGTGGGGTTGGGGGGGGGAAGTGAGTCTCGCAGAGTCTCGAGTTGGTGCGCTAGCTCCACCTTGTGTTTCAGCTGGAAATGGCGTGGCCAGCAGCACCTAAAGCATTGAGGGCAGAGTCACTGTCTGCAGATCCCAAGGCCCCCGCTCACATCACCTGTCGAGGCATATCCGCATCCTCCTGACACTCCCTGTCTGCAGATCCCAATATCCTCCCGGAAATGTTGGCATTCGGAGGGGACTTGGGTGTCCCTGTGCAGAGCTGGCATGCAGCTACCAACAAACAATTAGGGAGGCAAATGGTACGCTGGCCTTTGTTACAGAGGGATTGGAGGTTAAGTCTTGTTAACAGTCCCGTGGTAGCACAGAACTAGCATATTGCTGAAAAGGGACACTCGTTGTGGAAGCTTTTCATTTTGCACTCAGCAGGACAAATGCAAGAATGCCAAATTTCAAAGGGTTACAACAATTTATACTACAAGGAGAAAAGGCTGCTGGTTGATTGGCACGTCAACTCTGATTGGCCGAGTAGCTCGAGGAGCCTATGGCGTTCGTCGTTGCTTTCTCCATGGCAATGCCTCCGCCGACCAATCAGCACCTCTTTTCTCCTGTTGTATAAATTGTCGCAATCTTTTGAAATCTGGCATTCTTGCCTTTGTCCTGTTGAGTGCAAGGTGAAAAGCTTTGACACGTCCCTTTTTGGAGCAATAATCAGGTCCTGTTGCAATCGTTTTGGGGTTTGGTGAGGCCGCGCCTAGAGTATGGTGCACAGTTTTGGTCTCTTTGCCTCAGGAAGGATGTATTTGAAGGGAGTACAGCAAAGGTTCACTAGACTTGTACCTTCAATACAAGGGCTATATAATAAAGAGAGATTGAGTAGCATGGGAGAACTTCGTTTGGGATTTAGAAGGATTGAGAGGTGATCTCATTGTAAGGTCAAAAATTCTTTAATGGGGTAGATGCTGAGAGGATGTTTACCCCTGGCTGGAGAGTTACTGTCTCAGGATAAGGGATCAGCCATTTAGGACAGAGATGAGGAACAATTTCTTCACCCAGGGGGTTGTGAATCTCTGGACTCCTCTACCCAGAGAGCAGTGGATGTTCAGTCGTTGAGTTTATTCAAGACTGAGTTCAGTAGGTTTTTGGACAATCAGGGGATTAAGGGTTACGGGGATAGTGCAGGAAGGTGGAGAGGAGCTAGAAGATCAGCCATGATCATATTGACTGGTGAATCAGGCTCAAAGGGCTGAACTATGCAATTCATAGAATCATAGAAGGGTTGCAGCACAGAAGAGACCATTCAGCCCACCATGTCTGTGCGGCCCTCTGCAGGAGCAACTCACCTAGTTTCACTCCACTGCCTTTTCCCTGTTTCCTTTATCTCCGGAATTATCCAATTCCCTTTCAAAAGCCGCGATGGCACCTGTCTGCACCACACTTTCAGCGCTGCATTCCAGATCTCAACCACGCGTGGCATAAAAAAGAAAGTTTCTCATGTCTCCGTTGCTTCTTTTGCGAATCACCTTAAATTCGGTGCTCTCCGGTACTTGACTCTTCCACCAGCAGGAACAGTTTCTCCCTATACTCTCTATCTAGGCCCCTCACGATTTTGAACGCCTCTATCAAATCTCCTCTCAACCTTCCTTCTCCAAGCAGAACAGCCCCAGCTTCTCCAATCTATCCACGTGGCTGAAGTCCCTCATCCCTGAAGCTATTCTCGTGAATCTTTTCTGCACCCTCTCCAATAACTTCACATCCTTCCTAAAGTCTGGTGCCCAGAATTGGACACAATACACCAGTTGAGGCCAAATCAGTGTTTCTCTTACAGGTTCACCATAACTTCCTTGCTTTTGCGTCAATAACGCCCAGGATGCAGTATGCATTATTAATCACTCTCTCAACCTGTCCTGCCACCTTCAATAGTTAGCGCTCATATATCCCCAGTCCCTGAACGCCCTTTAGAATTGTACCCTTTATTTTTGTTTGCATCTCCTTGTTCTTTGTACTCTTACAGTCCCCATTGAGACTGAAAACTTTTAAGCAAGAACTTCCCCACAAAAATAACCAAAGGACAAAATTTCACTTTTTTGACACTTTTACTGTAACAAATGAACCAAAGTCAACAAAGGTTAAACATTAATTAATGGGCAACTGTACATCAAACTGAAGAAGAAGGTATGTTTCGCATTAATTAACTAACACAACCAAAATCTGCCTTAGACAATGCTTTTACTCTACACCATGGGTTCTGGCAAATTTGTAGCATTAAAGAGACAGTTTCAAAGTCACTCCTGGCTCTTCAGCAGAGGCTCACCTGCCATGCCAGGTCAAAACATCCGATGTCTTTCGACAATCGTTCCACTGCGCCTGAATTTTCTGGATCTGTTTATCGCCAGCCAGACACACCTCGACGAATCTCCCTCTCCTTCCGCTCACAACAGTCCCGACGATCCAGAATTCCAGAGGTTCCGCTATCTGATCCTCTGGAATGGTTTAGCCAGCGCTGGTAAAACCATTTCCCCCCCCTAGGTAGTTTTACTTCTGCTCCCCGCCATTCCTTACAGAAGAGTGAAGGCCTGTCCCTGGGACAGTTTCAATTCTTTTCCTGCTGTCTCTCAGTAGCAGCCTTTTCCTGTTCTGCGAGGACTGAAAGAACTGCCACTTGACACCTCAGCTGGTACCTGTTTGAGCTTTCCTCCCCATGGGAACCCGAGATCACAGGGACTTCTCAGAACTGAGGTGTTTACCAGGAATTCTAGTTATACATTCCTTTCCAGAATTCTCTGTTCAATTTGAGTTCGAGGGGACATTTTAAAACATAATCTTCTTGTAAAGTTCAGCACTCATGACACTACCAAAATGTGTCACTTCACACTTCTAGTCTAGGTTATTAAGTAATATGAAGAGAAGCAGTGGTCCCAACTCCGACACCTGGGGTACCCCATTATATACCTTCCTCCAGACCAAGAAGCAACCAGTTACCCCAACTCTCTGTTTCCTGATGCTCAGCCAATTTTATATCCATGCTGGTACTGACCCTTTTAATCTATGAGCTCTAACTCTGATGATAAGCCTGTTATGTGGTACTTTATCAAATGTCCTTTGGAAGTCTATGTACACCACATTAACTGCATTACCCACATCAACCCTCTCTGTTACTTCATCAAAAAACTCAAACAAGTTAGTTAAGCATGTTCTGTCCTTAACAAATATGACCTGGCTTTCCTTAATTAATTCAAATTTGTCCAAGTGACTGTTAGTTTTGTCTAGAATTATCGTTTCTACAAGCTTTCCCACCAACGAGGTTAAACCGATTGGCCTGTAGTCATCGGGCTTATCCTTACATTCTTTTTTTTAAACAAGGGTGTAACATGTGCTATCCAAGTGACTCAGCCTTGTGGGTGTGCTGGTGTGACACCAGCTACTACTCATGCTTCACAACCCAGAACTCAAGCTGCTGCAGCTGACAATGTTTCCTGTACATGTGGTTGTCCAGGACACGGGAAGCGTCCTGGAGGTCCCACGTGGAACTGGATGCGCACTCCACAGGTCTGAGCTGGCCTGCCATGCCTCTATGTATTAAGAGAATTAAACTTACTACTTAAATAACTGAAGACTCGCCAGATACTCTCATGTCAGCTGTTTCTCCTGTACTGATGCCTCTTCATCTATAGAGTTGGTTATTATGTTTTTACTTAACTCTTATTATCTAAATAACTCAGATGTTAATTTACTGAGAAATTCAGACATCCTTCGGGTTACTATTCCTTATTATTTAATTTTAACTTTATCCCCTAGATTTGATGAATTAATTTAACACTGATTGTAGTCATATGATAAATTATCAAATTGGCTTTAGTTTAATTTAGATTAGATTAATGGCTTACCAGTATACTCACCCCACGTCAGTCACTTGTGCCATCATTTTGTGGTACTTCCTCACCCCCCCCCCCTCCCCCCACCACCCAGCACCCCCCAAAAGCCATTAGGTTCAGTCTCAGTCTCATAACGGATCACAGATACTTTAATATTGCTGAAAAGTGGGAAGTGTTGTTGAAGCTTTTCATCTTACACTCATCAGGACAAATGTAAGAATGCCAAATTTCAAACAATCACAACAATTTAGACTACAGGAGAAAAGGGTGTTGATTGGTTGGCAAGTGGACTCTGATTGGCCAAGTTGTTGCCATGGAGAAGGCCACGGGGAACTATAGGCTTTCCAGGGTAATTCAGGAAAGGAGCAAGGCTTGAACATGTTCATTTTGTTTGAATGGGTCCCTGTGTATGAATATATGTCACTTCTAGCAAGTGTATGTGAGCCACGGTACAAGCTGGACTGATTATCTTAAATTGGTTGTTAGTGTAGCTATTAGCGCACTCAGGATTGTTCATCAAGTGCTGTCCAATCGGGGAATCACGTCTAACAGTGGACGTTTTGTTTTCGGTTTTGCAAGTGCGGGTTGGTTGAATACAGTCTGTACGCTGCCGATTACGGAAAACCGGAGGAACATGCCTTGATTCGATCAGCCAATCGCTGGGACGTACAACCTAACTCACATTGCACCGGCACTGAAATTCATACCTGACGTTGCTCATTGGGTAGTAGGCGGAACGTCTTTTTTTGACCTACGCTTGTTATTAACTCCCTATTCATCCCGTCAATAGCTCTTCAAGGGTTGATTTAAAAAAAAACCTTGATTAACTCTCCTCTTAGCCTTCTGCACTCCAGTCTGGCAGTTGTTGCCACTTAGTCATGCTTCAGTTTTGAAATTTTCGACTAATTCCGTACCTCCTTTGCGTCCTGATGATGAAGTTGGAGATAAACGTGAGTCCGGTTCTGCGATTACCTGCACCGCGCGCAAGGCACTTCTGACCAAAATTTGTGTTGATGGATAAAATGGCGGCGCCGCAGCCTCACCTGAGGTCATTCAGTAATTTCTATTGGACAACACCGACAGACCAGTTAGTTTTGCCTCAGTTATGGGGAAAAATTCTAGAGTTAGAGTAAAGGTCAAAATTTAAAAAAAACATTTAGAAAAACCATAGCCAAACTGGGGGGGATGGGGTGAGTGTCAATTATTTGTAATAAATGTATTAGGGAAGAAAATACAATGGAGGTCATTTGCATAATGGATTTTCAAGAAGGCAATTGCCAAAGGGCCACTCGGGAGAGGTGTCTTGCGGGAGTATCGAAGAAAATTGCTGAGAAGAGGTATGGTCGCTTGCTGTGGAGAGAAAGAGAGAGAGAGATAGAGAGAGAGAGAGACAGAAAATGTGCTGAGGTGAATGATGGAGACGGTACTGCCTAGAAAGGAGAAAGGCCTAAGACCAGGTGGAAAGATGTGGTGGTGAGAGACTTAAAACGTGACAGGAGTTTAAGAAGAGATGGAGACAGATGATAAGCATTGTGGCAAGCCACAAGTAAAGTGGGAGAAGCCGGAAAAAGAAGAGGGCCCAGTGCCGGTAACGAGGGAGCTCTGCAGTGTCGGAGGTGCTGTCTCTTGGATGAGATGTTAAACCTTGGTCTGCCCTCTCAGGTGGGCGTATAAGAAAACATGGTCACCATTTTAAAGAAGAACAGTGGGGTGTGGTGCCACAGACTAACTCCTGGGGTGGCGGGTCTGTCCTATGAGGAGAGATTGAGGAGTTTAGGCCTATATTCTCTGGAGTTTGGAAGAATGAGGGGGGAAGGGCATTGAAATGTACAGAATTCTTAAGGGTAAAAGCAAAAAACTGCGGATGCTGGAAATCCAAAACAAAAACAAAAATAAAAATACCTTGGAAAAACTCAGCAGGTCTGACAGCATCTGCGGAGAGGGACACAGTTAACGTTTCGAGTCCCATATGACTCTTCAACAGAACTAAGGAAAAATAGAAGAGAGGTGAAATATAAGCTGGTTTAAGTGGGGGGGTGGGACAGGTAGAGCTGGATAGAGGGCCAGTGATAGGTGGAGATTGCCAAAAGATGTCACAGACAAAAGGACAAAGAGGTGTTGAAGGTGGTGATATTAGCTAAGAAATGTACTAATAAGTGACATTAAGGGTAGAAAGTAGGACAAGCAAGGTGCAGATAGCCCTAGTGGGGGTGGGGGGAAGGGATCGAAATAGGCTAAAAGGTAGAGATAAAACAATGGATGGAAATATATTTAAAAATAATGGAAATAGGTGGGAAAAGAAAAATATATATAAATGCCCACATGTCCGTCCTTGACCTGCTGCAATGTTCCAGTGAAGCTCAACGCAAACTGGAGGAACAGCACCTCATCTTCCGACTAGGCACTTTACAGCCTTCCGGACTGAATATTGAGTTCAACAACTTTAGATCATGAACTCTCTCCTCCATCCCCACCCCCTTTCCGACCCCCCTTTTTTCCAATAATTTATATATGTTTTTCTTTTCCCACCAAATTCCATTATTTATAAATGTATTCCCATCCATTGTTTTATATCTACCTTTTAGCCTATTTCGATCCTTTCCCCCCACCCCACCCGGGCTATCTGTACCTTGCTCGTCCTGCTTTCTCAGCACATTTCTTAGCTAATATCACCACTGTCAACACCTCTTTGTCCCTTTGTCTATGACATCTTTTGGCAATCTCCACCTATCACTGGCCCTCTATCCAGCTCTACCTGTCCCAGCCCCCCCTTAAATCAGCTTATATTTCACCTCTCTTCTATTTTTCCTTAGTTCTGTTGAAGAGTCATACGGACTCGAAAGGTTAACTGTATTCCTCTCCGCAGATGCTGTCAGACCTGCTGAGTTTTTCCATAATTCTTAAGGGGCTTGACAGGGTAGATGCAGGAAGGCTGACAGGTCTGGAACCAGGGGACGTTGTCTCAGAGTATGGGGAAAGCCATTTAGGAATGAGTCGAGGAGGAATTTCTTCACTCAGAGGGTAGTAAATCTTTGAAATTCTCTACCTCAGTGGGCTGGTGAAGCTCAGGCACTGAGTACATTCAAGACAGAGGGCAATAGATTTCTAGATAATTAAAGACATCAAGGGTTTTGGGAATAGCGTGGGAAACTGGCATTGAGGGAGAAGACCAGCCACGATTGTATTGAATGAGGCTGAATGGCCTACTCCTGCTGCTATCACTAAAAACCCCATTACGTGGTCATTTGCTGCATTGCTGTGGGATCTTGCTGTGCACAAGTGGACAACTTTGTTTCCTACAGGGCAACAGTGACTGCACTTGAAAACTCCTTTATTGGCTGTGAAGATGCTCTGGGATGTGCTGAGGGCGGGGGGGGCGTGAAAAATATTGGATAAATGCAAGACCATCCCAATTTGGAGGGGCTGAATGGCCTCTCCCAGTGTTGCGCATGGAGAACAGGACCTAAAAAAAAGACTACATTTCCCAAATGCCCTTGCGGAGAGGGCTTCGGGGACAACGTAGGGAGCGTGGGGGGAGGAGAATGTCTCTGGGAATCCTATTGGTGGAAAGCGAGGCGCGCCCACCTCCGGGGGAGAGGGAACCAATCGGGAGCGAGCGTACGCAGGAAGGGGCGGGAGGAGAGGCAAGGGGCGTGGACGGGTGGGACAAAGGAAAGGGGATGAGCCGACGCACCGGATTGGCAGGCAACAAAGCGGGCCCGCCCAGGCCGTCGAGGGTCCCAGCCAATCAGAGAACACGTCACAACGTCGTTCGCTAGGGGGGCAGGGAGAAAAAGGCGCGGAGCGGCGCGGCGCTGGGGCGAAAGCGACGCCATTTTGTTTTTTTAAAAAAAGTTCGGCCGTTACCGGTGGACGGTTAAAATTCAAAAAAAAAACACCGAAGCCGCGGATTTTCTTTTCTTTTTTTTCCCCTCCTCCCTCTTTTTTTCTCCCCCCTTCTCCCTCCCTCTGAGCTCCGCCGACGATGGACGTGAAGAAGATGAAGGTGGCCGAGCTGAAACAGGAGCTGCAGGAGCGGGGCCTCGACACCCGCGGCCTGAAGGCCGAGCTGGCCCAGCGGCTGCAGGAGGCCCTGGACGCCGAGCTCCTGTCGGAGGAAGGAGGCGGCGAGGAGCCGCGGCCCAGCCGGGCCTACACCGAGAGAAGAGGCGGCGGGGGCGGCGGTGACGAGGACGACGAGGAGGACGAGGAGGAGGAGGACGAAGACGACGAGCTGCTGGCCGACGAGGAGGAAGAGGAGCGCGAGGCCTCGGCCTCGATTGAGGCGGGCGGCCGAGGGGAGGAGGCGGAGGGGCGGCCCGGCGGCGCGGGCGAGCCCGAGGATGAGGAGGGGCCTACATTGGAGGAAGAGGAGGGGGAGGAGCAGCAGCGCGTCCCGGCGGCGGTGGAAGAGGCCGAGCCCATGAAGGAGGAGGAGGAGGAGGAGGCCGAGCCGGCGGAGAGCCAGGAGCAGAACGGGGAGAAGCCGCCGCAGCAGCAGGCCGGTAAGGCCCGGGGGCCGCCGGGATGCTGGAGGTCTCGGGCTGACCTCCCAGTCTGCCTCTACTGTCAGTCTGAAGGGCCTTCCTTTGTGACTGTTTCTCACTGGGATCCACACTATATACAATAACTGTAGTGTCAGTGTGAAGGGGTGTCTCACTCTGATCCACACTGTAGTTACACTGTAAACATAGTGTCAGTCTGGGGGGCCTTAGATTGCAACTGTAATGTCAGTGTGAAGGGGTTTCTCACTCTGATCATACTGTATTTGCAATAGCTGTCATGTCAGTGTGAAGGATTTCTCACTCAGATCCATACTGTATTTACAACTGTAGTGTCAGTGTGTAGGAGTTTCTCGCTCTGATCCACACTATATATACACTATAGTGTCAGCATGAAGGGTTTCTCACTCTGATCCATACTGTACACTGTAAACCTAGTGTCAGACTGAATGGCCTTACATTGTAACTGCAGTGTCAGTCTGAAGGGGTTTCTCATTCTGATCCACACTGTATTTACAACTGTAGTGTCAGTGTGTAGGAACTCTTTCGAGTTATCAACAGTCACAGATTGCAACTCTTTCGAGTACAATCACAGTTCTTGGTTTCCGGGAGTGGGACATGAACCCACAACCCTCTGATTCAAAGGCGAGGGTGCTATGAACTGAGCCACAGCTGACACCGAGTTTCTCGCTCTGATCCACACTGTATATACACTAACTATAGTGTCAGCATGAAGGGTTTCTCAGTCTGATCCATACTGTATTCACACTGTAAACCTAGTGTCAGACTGAAGGGCCTTACATTGTAACTGCAGTGTCAGTCTGAAGGGGTTTCTCACTCTGATCCACACTGTATTTACAACTGTAGTGTCCATGTGTAGGAGTTTCTCACTATGATCCACACTGTATATACACTAACTATTGTGTCAGCATGAAGGGTTTCTCACTCTGATCCATACTGTACACTGTAAACCTAGTGTCAGACTGAAGAGCCTTACAATGTAACTGCAGTGTCAGTGTGAAGGGGTTTCTCACTCTGAACAACACTGTATTTACAACTGTAGTGTCAGTGTGTAGGGGTTTCTCACTTTGTTCCACACTGTATATACACTAACTGTAATGTCAGTGTGCAGGGGTTTCTCACTCTGATCATACTGTATTTGCACTGTAAACCTAGTGTCAGACTGAAGGGCCTTACATTGTAACTGCAGTGTCAGTCTGAAGGGGTTTCTCACTCTGATCCACACTGTATTTACAACTGTAGTGTCAGTGTGTAGGAGTTTCTTGCTCTGATCCACACTGTATGTACACTAACTATAGTGTCAGTTAGAAGGGTTTCTCACTCTGATCCATACTATAGTTACACTGTAAATGTAGTGTCAGTCTGGAGGGCCAGTAGTGTCAGTGCCTAGGGATTTCTCGCTCTGATCCACACTGCATTTATACTAATGTCAGTCTGAAGGGCTTTCTCACTATGATCCACACTGTATTTACAATAACTGTAGTGTCAGTGTATAGGGGTTTCTCACTCTAATCCACACTGTATTTACACTGTCAGTACAAAGGGGTTTCCTCCCTCTGATTCACACTATTTGCACTAACTGTAGTGTCAGTACAAAGGGGTTTCTCACTGATTCACACTGTTTACACTAACCGTAGTGTCAGTGTGAAGGTGTTTATCTCCCTGATCAATACTGTACTTACACTAACTGTAGTGTCAGTCTGAAGGGCTTTACACTAACTGTAACTGTAGTATCAGTCTGAAGGGCTTTACACTAACTGTAACTGTAGTGTCAGTCTGAAGGGCTTTACACTAACTAACTGTAGTATCAGTCTGAAGCAGTTTCTCACTTTTCACCGTGTTTACTCTGATGGTAGTGTCTGTCTGAAAGGGTTTCTCACTCTGATCGGAACTGTAACTGCAGTGTCAGTCTGAAAGGGTTTCCCTGTCTGATTAGCACTGTTTGCACTAAACTGTAGTGTTAATCTGAAGGGGTTTCTCACTCTTCACTGAGTTCGTACTGTAATGGTAGTGTCAGCTTGAACAACTTTACATTAACTGTAGTGTCAGTCTGAAGGGATTTCTCTCACTGATTCATACTGTATTTGCACTCTTAACATCCAGTGAATGAATTTTTAAAAAGCCTGTCAGTGTTGAGCTTAGTGTCAGTGACTCTCCTGGTTACAGGACACTCTGAACCCCTGGGTAACCAGCAACCAGAGTAACTCTAACACCCTTTATCTTCAGCGGAGCCGGCAGAAAAACCAAACAGTGAGCGAGAGCCTGGAGAGGGAGGCAGCGAGGAGCGAGCTTCCGTCAGCGAGGCGCGACCCCCTGCCAACGAGCGGCGCGGGCAGAAGAGGCGCCATGATGATCGCGGGCGCGGCTACTATGAATTCAGGGAGGAGACATACTACAACCGGTGAGTGAACTCCCATGTGGAACCACTTCGACACTTTGGTGCGATCGACTGCTGAGTGTGTGTTAATCTTTTATTGCTCCGCACCTCCTGTCCACAAACGCTAATTCCTGTTCTCGCGACGCAGATTCATCCATAACTTTCTAAACGGAATTGGGTGCAAACTTGGAGGGGGAGAGAATTTGAAGGGGTGAGGGCAGGAGAGTGGGACTAATTGGATAGCGCTTTCAAAGAGCCAGCACAAGAACGACAGGCTGAATGGCCTCCTCCTTGTACTGTCACACCTTTCTGACCTGGTGGCAATACTGTTGCAGCTTCTGCACTAGATGGCTCTGTAGAGCACGTTTAAATCATTCTTCCAGCCCCTTGCATGTGGATTTTAGAAATAAATTAGCTAATACTGGTATAAGCTACTTACAAGTTAATTACTTCAAAACACTTTGATTATATCCAGAAGAAACGTCCTCTCAATTTCCCTAATTTCTTAGCGGGTTTTATACAGTGAGGACCTGGACCCGAGAGGCCTGATAACCCAATCGAACTGCTCTCGGAGATTTTGGGCTGCAGTTGGGCTCAGGGCCCTGCGAGGGGTGCAGGAAAATCCTTTTCCAGTGCATTATCGAAGAGCTTTGAGCATCCGTGCAGATCCACTCTGTGTAGAGTCAGCGTCTTTGCACGCGAGAGAGAGAGAGAGGGAGGTATAGAGGGCAGAACATTGGCGGGGGGGTGGGGGGGCGGAGTGGTGGGGGCAAGCGGTGGAATGTGTTTAAATGTTGATCCTGTTTACGATGTACCATGTGCCTGAGTGTTTTCTCGTGATTGTCATTTAACTACCTTGGAGCAAGACCAGCAGCCTCTTTCCAGCATTGGGTGAGTTTAAGCACCGACCTTTGATACGCACATGTCTGATAATGTGAGATCCGTTATGCTAATTGGCACTCTCTAAAGGCTGCGTGGAGCAAGAATGCTGGCGTATGGGCCGAATGGCCTGCTCTCTGTAGGTAAGTTTGATGTGAGGCCCCTCCATTATTGTCACTCCGTCCCTCCTCCCCTCGCCCTCCCGTTGACGTTGAACTCCAGCTCGGTCTCACTCGAGTCGCCTTCTTTCGCTGCGTTGATCTCCCGTGCCCTGGTTTTCTGCTCCGAGTATCTTAAGTTGTGTCTGTTGATCCCTACAGGGCCAGGTCCCCGGTGCCTGTGGGGGAGGAGGAGGCTGAAGAGGAATTTGACGACAGTTTAGTTTGTCTCGACACCTGTAAGTGCGACGTTCTGTGAGGCCACGGTCAACGTTTACTCTCGTCAGTTTAAAAATGGTCTCTTAATATTTCCGATAAGCCAGCGGGTCCGCGCAGCACGTCTTTTGGGGTTTTTGCGGAAGACTTTGTTGGTGGGGGGTGCGGCAAATCCGAAGACGTGAAGATTATTGGGTCTCGGGGGAGTTTGTTGTTAATGTACCAGATAGAGGGGAAAAAATAATTCTGGGCAATCAGGCTTCGCTTAGCCAGCGGCTAAAGACCCTTCGTCGGAAGATCGTCTCTGTAGGACTCTGGTTGCAGACACCGTTCATTGCTGCCCATATTGGACGATAGAATCGGTTGGCAGAGTTAAAACTAACTTGTGGGGTTTACATTGGCCAGCAGAACAGACTTTGTACCTTACAGGTTCCAGAGTGGGGAGTAGCTCAGGTCAGCCACTATGTGGCCATGCTCTGGTCTAGTTGATGTTGATTTGTGCCAAACTGACCCACTGGGGTGGTCACTTAAGATTGGACTGTGACCCTGCCTCTATTAACCTATGGTTTTAAATAAGAGTTTTATGTGCCGCCAACTCCGATGAAGCTGGGGTTTGGCCTCGCACCCGACTTCTGAGCGTGCCGAGTTTTTAACCTCTCATTTCTTTCCCAACAGATAACTCCGACATTCACTTCCAGGTGGCCAAAGACCGCTATGGTGGGCAGCCACTCGCTCTCGAGAAGCTTGCCTACCTCTGGGGCGGAGCGCGGGCCACCTATGGCGTGACAAAGGGCAAAGTCTGCTTTGAAGTGAAGGTAAGACCTGCGCTTTTGCCGCGAAACTTCTGCAGCTGGCCCACCCCTGGGTATAGTCACTCGGAGCCGCTTGGCGTTACGCCCCCACACCAACCCCCTTGCGGGTTTTTTTATAGATGCTCCCTGATGCCTATCCAGCCACTTGGCATTGGGAATGTGCCTTTGACTCGGGGTCGGCTGTGGTGCTGCCTGTAGATGAATTGTCTCCCAACGCCCTGCTGTCCTCGTGAAGGATGGTCACTTGGCTGTGGTACAGAAGGGGAATCTGCGGGAGTATCCATGACCTCCACCTCTCTAAGCCCTACCTCTATCCAGAACCCCTTGATGGGATTGGGCTCCATTGTGACGTGCTTCCTGAGGGTGACCAGGCTCGTGGCCCCTTTCTCTGGGGGTGGGAAGCGTCACGTTCCTTTTGAAGTACCAAGTGACTCGGCAGTGGGAAGGGGTGGGGTTTGGATTGAGCAAATGGCTGCCATTAACTGGATGTGCTCTCAAATTCAACTTCAGGTGACGCAGAAGCTCCCTGTGAAGCAGGTGCCCGAGAGCGAAAGTGAGCGTCACCTCGTCCGTGTGGGCTGGTCCCTAGACAGCTCCTCGCTGCAGCTGGGTAAGTTAAAACCGCCTTGTCCCCTGGGAATGTCATTCCTGCTGCACCTTCTGACTAACCCTTCCCCTTGTGTTCATCTCGCCACCTCACTGAATGTTTCCGGGTTTTTGTTCCTTTAGCTAATGCTTAAATTTTAACACGTTGCAGGAGATGGAGAGTTTTCCTATGGCTACGACGGAGCTGGGAGAAAGTGGGAAAACTCCAAGTTTGAGGAATATGGAGAGAATTTTGATGAAGATGACGTAATTGGTTGTTTTGCTGTAAGTAGCCAGCCTTTCTCTAATTAAACAGCTCGTTGGCCCCGATTGCAAATGTGCCCCTCTCGATATTTTACTCTGTGCATCTCAAGATTAGCGCTGGAACCAAAATTACTTCCTGTCTTGAATCTCTGTATTGTCCCCATCAAACACTCCCAGGATAGGTACAGCACGAGGTTAGATACAGAGTAAAGCTCCCTCTACACCATCCCCATCAAACACTCCCAGGACAGGTACCGCACGGGGTTAGATAAAGAGTAAAGCTCCCTCTGCACTGTCCGCATCAAACACTCCCAGGACAGGTACAGCACGGGGTTAGATACAGAGTAAAGCTCCCTCTACACCGTTCCAATCAAACACTCCCAGGGCAGGTGCAGCACCAGGTTAGATACAGTGTAAAGCTCCCTCTACACTGTCTCAAATAACATGCCTTAACCTGTTCCCATTGCTGTTGCACCATGACCTTTGTTGCATTTCCCACACCAGCCGTCCTGTGGCCTCAGAGTGCGATTGTTAATTACTGCCGAGCTCTGGCAGTTTTGCCCAGTTGGTGCCTGGTCAGTAAGTGTTGGATTGAGACCATCATCACACTGAACCCTTAAGAGTAATCAGATATGGGAGACTTTCATCCCCATCAGTCTAGGCTGGATTTGAACCCCTGCCTCAGAAATAAAGATTGGGAAGTCTGTACGTCGGATCAGTCATAATCTCAGCAGTGAATATGATTTGGGAGTGAGGGTTCGAAGTTGTGTTGTTGAGCTGCCTGGAGCTCTCTAACAGGCACCTTGTTTTCCATTCACAGAACTTTGACAGCGAGGAGGTGGAGCTGTCCTTTTCGAAGAATGGATCATGCCTCGGAGTGGCCTTCACAGTTAGCAAGGAGTCCCTCAGCGAGAGGGCACTGTTCCCCCACGTCCTGTCTAAAAACTGCGCAGTGGAGTGCAACTTCGGCCACAAGGAGGAACCTTTTTTCCCGATCCCGGAGGATTACGGGCTTATTCAGAGCGTTCCCCTGGAGGAGCGTGTGCGGGGAGCAGTTGGTCCCACAACTAAGGACGCATGTGAAGTAAGCACCAGAAGTACTTTCAGAATAGTTATAGCACAGGAGGAGGCCATTCAGCCCATTGTGTCTGTGCCAGCTCTCTGCATGAGCCACTCGCCTCATCCCACTCCCTGTGCCTTTTTCCCCATAGCCCTGCAATTATCCGATTCCCTTTTGAAAGCTTCGATTGAATCTGCCTCCACCACACTTTCTCAGGCAATGCATTCCAGATCCTAACCGCTCACTACATTGTGTGTGTGTGTGTTATACCCTAGATTGTGATCATTGTAAAGTACTTCTCTCTCCCTACAGATTATACTGATGGTTGGGATGCCCGGCGTGGGTAAGACAACCTGGGTGAAGAACCATGTGGCTGAGAATCCAGAGAAACGGTACACTGTACTGGGCACCCACAGCATTCTGGACAAGATGAGGGTAAGCGATATTGGGTTTATGTTTTACGTTCTCTTTAGGGTCATCAGAGGTGAGATCAGCCAAAGCTTTAATTTTTTTAAACAATGTGATTTTATTAACATTAAAATTCAGCAAGGTTTTCAGTCAAGGGATTCGTTCAACCTTTGATAGGGATACAACTCGAAATTCAGAAGCCTTCTGTTTCGGGAGACTGAGGGGTTAATAATCCTGTCCCCATCCCCCGGGGTGGTTGTTGCCTGTGTTTTTGTGGACTCTGTTCGCTCAGTCTCATCGACGCTAAGATGCACACCCCATTGACAGAAGCAAACCGTTCCAGTGACTTTCTGTTCCTCACGCTCCCACGGACTGATACCAAACGTCCAGCTGTTGTTTTCCCCTGCCTCTCAAGGCCTCCTTATCCTTAATCGACCAGACAATCTTGCATGACCCTGTTTGAATTTAGTCAACTCTGCTGGGATACCTTGTTGAACAGACTGTTTTTATTTTAAAGCAAACTCCGCTCCTGTAGCAGGTAAACCAACCAGATTCTAGTCAATCCTTTAGTTTCCTTAAAACTGGCATTGAAAATTCAGCGACTTGAGAGTTCGTATCCCAATCTTATTAACTAAGTTCAAGCAATTGTAATGCTGTATAGGTAGGCTTGGCTCATTTGACTGTTTGAGATCCAAAGCAGATTTAGAGCGTGTGATCTATAATACTGGAGCAGTACAGATGTGGAGCGGTGTTTCGTTGGAAGTGCCACCCTTCAGTGGGTATAAAAGATCATGTGGCACTATCTGTGGACTGATTCCTCACTCTTCACCCTGCCTGCCCCCCCACCCCCCCACCCCGGCCATCCTCACCAACTTTCCTTCCTCAGTCAATACCACAAGAATAATGGGTTAACAAGTAGGCCTTCAGCTTTGGAGAGTTGCGAGGGTCCAGTGAGGACAGGAATAGGCATGGCTGTGATGCCTCCCACAGTTGAATATCACGCTGATTCCATCCAGATATGGCCCTCCCCTCCCCACCCACCGCCGTGGAACTGTACCCTGACATGAGTTGGTGTTCTCAGAGAAGATGAGGGATGGAAGCTGTTTAGTATAAAAAGTCTCGCACTGTGCAATGAAAATTCTCACTGTGCGCTGTTTGGCTCTGTTCACCCAGGTCAAAGGACTGGAAGGTCCTGAAATGAATGCGGAGCGACGGAACACTCTGACCCAGCATGCGACGCAGTCCTTAAGCAAACTGATCCAGATCGCCGCTTGCAAGAAGCGCAACTACATCCTCGATCAGGTACCGTCCTCCTGAGCTGGTTGCCCATGAAATATTCTGTGCTGCTTAACATCGCTATGTCAGTCAATGAGGTCGTGGTGGCATCAGGCTTGCAGCAAGCAAAGTTTGTTTAAGCAGTGCACTACAGCAAATAGTCTACAGTCTATTTAAACTGTGCACTACAACAGTCTACAGTCTATTTAAACAGTGCACTGTAACAAGCAGTCTACATAGTCTATTTAAACAGTGCCCTACAACAAACAGTCTACAGAGTCTGTTTAAACAGCAGTCTACAGAGTCTGTTTAAACAGCAGTCTACAAAGTCTGTTTAAACAGCAGTCTACAGAGTCTGTTTAAACAGCAGTCTACAGAGTCTGTTTAAACAGCAGTCTACAGAGTCTGTTTAAACAGCAGTCTACAGAGTCTGTTTAAACAGCAGTCTACAGAGTCTGTTTAAACAGCAGTCTACAGAGTCTGTTTAAACAGCAGTCTACAGAGTCTGTTTAAACAGCAGTCTACAGAGTCTGTTTAAACAGCAGTCTACAGAGTCTGTTTAAACAGCAGTCTACAGAGTCTGTTTAAACAGCAGTCTACAGAGTCTGTTTAAACAGCAGTCTACAGAGTCTGTTTAAACAGCAGTCTACAGAGTCTGTTTAAACAGCAGTCTACAGAGTCTGTTTAAACAGCAGTCTACAGAGTCTGTTTAAACAGCAGTCTACAGAGTCTGTTTAAACAGCAGTCTACAGAGTCTGTTTAAACAGCAGTCTACAGAGTCTGTTTAAACAGCAGTCTACAGAGTCTGTTTAAACAGCAGTCTACAGAGTCTGTTTAAACAGCAGTCTACAGAGTCTGTTTAAACAGCAGTCTACAGAGTCTGTTTAAACAGCAGTCTACAGAGTCTGTTTAAACAGCAGTCTACAGAGTCTGTTTAAACAGCAGTCTACAGAGTCTGTTTAAACAGCAGTCTACAGAGTCTGTTTAAACAGCAGTCTACAGAGTCTGTTTAAACAGCAGTCTACAGAGTCTGTTTAAACAGCAGTCTACAGAGTCTGTTTAAACAGCACACTACAGTCTACAGAGTCTGTTTAAACAGCACACTACAGTCTACAGAGTCTGTTTAAACAGCAGTCTACAGAGTCTGTTTAAACAGCACACTACAGCAGTCTACAGAATATATTTAAACAGCGCAGTATAACAAGCAGTCTGTACAGTCTTTTTAAACAGCGCCCTACAACAAACAGTCTGTACAGTCTTTTTAATCAGCGCCCTACAACAAACAATCTAGTCTTTTTAAACAGTGCACTACAGCAGTCTACAGAATGTATTTAAACAGCACACTATAACAAGCAGTCTACAGAGTCTATTTAAACAGTGCTCTTTAAATGGTGCACTAAAACAGTCTACAGAGTCTATTTAAATAGCACACTACAACAGTCCACAGCAAGCAGAGCTCATGACCAACACTGCAGCTGTGTTCCCCTCTAGAAGCGGGGTGATTTCTCCAGCGGAATGCAGTGGTTGCAGGATAGCTCTGAAGTGCATTGTTGGATCAATCCTACTCCGAGCAGTGTGTGTCTCGGCATGACTGACGATAGAATAACCTAATCCTCTCCATTCTGGGTCAGGATTGAATAGTGGGGAGGTAGAGGCTCAGAAATTCAAATTGACTGATCTTTAAAGCCTGTTATTACTTTCAGTACTTCCTCCCCACGCACCTGATCTATCTCTCATTATGCTCTGATCTCCCTGGGAGTCCTTCTCTTCTATCTGTTTGCCTAGTTCCTAACACTGCCTGTACAGGGCTGCCATTTTACACACGCTCGAGTCATTGGTTCACACATTTAAACCACGAGCTCTGTTACCGCCCTCTCCCATCGCAAGTGTTCGTCCGTCCGCTCAGCCAGCTCTCGGGTCCTGACACCTGGGAAGCAGCTTACGAGTGCGGCTTGGGTGTCATCAGCAGGAAAGGTGCCATCAGCCTGACTGCAGTTCTCTACTTTCAACCTTGCCAGTCTCTGGCTGCCCTGCGTCACTTCTCTTGTTTATCATCCCTGCGGTTCCATCCGTGTCCACTGCCGGTGCAGAGAACCCTCGGGACTGCTCAGGCTTCGGAGGCCCTTGCGGTCATGCCCCCTCGCTCCTGCCCTCTCCTGTCTCACCGCTTTGGTCATCGCCAACGGCGGCAGTCGGGCTCCGTACTAGTAAGATTCGGGGGTCCACCCGGCCCCAGGGAGAGGCGAGAATTTTGGGTGGCTGCAGATAACTGTTAGAGTTCCTCCTGACTCTGGGTGCTAACGTTTCGCCTGTTGGCGGCTCCTCTTTCAGACTAACGTCTACAGCTCGGCTCAGCGGCGGAAGATGATCCCATTCAAAGGCTTTTACCGCCAGGCTATGGTGATCTGCCCGAGTGACGAGGACTGGAAGACGAGGATGAAGCTGCGAACTGCGGAGGAGGGCGAGGACGTACCAGAGTTTGCACTGAATGAAATGAAAGGTGAAGGGGGTGGGGGGAGTCGCGGGTGGAGGGCTGGTGCACAGAGCCATGATTCTCTGCTGTGTTTCTAGAATGAGCTACACTTCTGCATGTCTTCTCCCCTCCTGGATGTTGTTGATAACCATCCGGCGCCTCCTGCTGGCATCGTACAAGTTTGTTGCAGATGTTGGCCGGCCCAGGGTGTGATGTCTGCCATGATCAAAGGCGCTGTCGGGGCTCCCGCATAAGCAGAGGAGGCTCGGGGGTATTCAGCACGGGGTGTACAAAATCATGACGGGGCTTAAATAAGGAGAAACTGTTTCCAGAGACGGTGACGCGAGGGGCGCAGATCGAAGAGAATCGGCAAAAGAAGCAAAGTGAGTTGGGACTGTAGCCACGTCCCCCTCAGCCGCACCAACACTACTTAGCTGGAGCGTTGTTGCCCCTTTCTCCAGATCAAAGATTGCCTTTCTTAATCCATTTTACTGTTGTTTTCAGTCAATTTTACGCTCCCCGAGACAAGTGACTTCCTGGACAAGGTGACCTATGTGGAGCTGGAGAAGGAGCAAACCAGCAAGCTGGTGAGCAAGTACCGAGACGAGGCGAAGAAAGCCCGGCCCCAGCAGGAGAAGCGGCAGGATCGACGCAACTATCGCAATCGCAATGACAGGGACCGGAACTATGGTGAGATACCACCCCGGGCAGGGCAGGGCAGGACCCCTAACATCCTTTAGCAAAGAGGAACCTTTACCTCTATTCCTTGGAAATCCTCTTGTTTTTTTTGAGGAAGGCTGGTACACCAGGGATTCCCTAACTAACCCTGAATCGGGGGGGGTGTGGTGGGGGCAGCTCTCCGCTGGCTAGAGTCATGCCTAGTACAAAGGAGGATGGTTGTGGTTGTTGGAGGTCAGTCACCTCAGCTCCAGGACATCACTGCAGGCGTTCCTCAGGGTAGTGTCCTCGGCCCAACCATCTTCAGCTGCTTCATCGATGACCTTCCTTCCATCATAAGATCAGAAGTGGGGATGTTCGCTGATGTTTGCACAATGTTCAGCACCATTCATATACTGAGGCAGTCTGTGGCCACAAGCGGCAAGACCTGGACAATATCCAGGTTTGGGCTGACAAGTGGCAATGACATTCGTGCCACACAAGTGCCAGGCAATAACCATCTCCAACAAGAGAGAATATAACCATCGCTCCTTGATGTTCAAAGGTATTACCAACGCTGAATCTCCCACTGTCAACATGTTGGGGTTTACCATTGACCAGAAGCTGAACTGGACTAGCCATATAAATACTGTGACTACAAGAGCAGGTCAGACGAATCCTGCAACAAGTAACTCACCACCTGACTCCCCAAAACCTGTCCATCATCAGAATTGTGATGGAATGCTCTCCACTTACCTGGATGGGCACAGCTCCATCGACTCTCGAGAAGCGCGACACCACCCAGAACGCGCGGTGTAAATGAACATCCCTGACGTTTGCTTTCTGTTCTGTTAGGTGGTTACCGCATGGGCAGGTGGGACAACAGGAACTATGATCGATCGCAATATGGGCAGGGCTGGAGCCCAGCGTACGGCAACAACCCGGCATACAGAGAGGTAAGAGAGACGCTGGGTGACAGGGTATACCGGATGAGGCCATTCAGCCCCTTGAGCGCATTCAATAAGACCACAGCTGATCTTTATCTTAGCCCCATCTACCCACCTTGGTTCCTTAAGGACCAAGGTAAGAACATGTTGACGGATATGCACAGCCGGCAATCAGTTAGGATAACAAGGGACTTGATGTCTTTCCTAACCTGAGTTTTGCCCTTTTGGTTTGGTTAATTTCTAACTTTGTGCTTTGTTGATGGTGAACTGCTGGCCCCTGCTCAGGGTGCGCTCCTGACGCTTAATCTCTGTTATGTGCTTGGGGGCAAGGATGCTCCACATGTTTTCCAAAGTGGTGCCCGTTGTAACACGCTGCCTTTGCCGATTTGTTGCCTCAGGATTACCATAAACCCTACGACCGATACAGGCAGCAGTACGACCGGTCCTATCAGCAGCAGCCCTACGACTACCACAGATACCGGGACTATTACCGGGAGTACGCTCGCGAGGTAGGTGCCTGTCGCCCTGTTCACCGGCATTTGGGGCTGTGACTTGGTCTGGAACAGTGGGGATACCGTATCCGGACTCCTGGAATCAAGGAACAAGGGTTGGGGTGGGCGAACGCATGCGTGCTTTTTGTATTTAAAAAAAAATAATTTTGGGTCCTTGTGGGTGAATGTCTCGCTGGCAGAACGTCTCTGGGTCTGATCTGCAGTCTGGGGGCTGGCCAACATCAGCCAGAGCAGTACCCACAGTTTTCAGTACCATAGCATAGTGGTAATGTTACTGGACTAGTAATCCCGAAGCCCCAGGTTAATGCACCAGGGGAATGAGTTCAATTCCCACCACAGCCACTAGAGAATTTAAATTCAATTAATGAATAAATCGGGAATAAATTAATAATGATCCTGAAACTATCGGATTGGTGTCATCTGGTTCACTAATGACCTCTGGGGGAGGAAATCTGCCATCCTTAACCGGTCTGGCCTACATGTGACTCCAGACCCACAGCAACGTGGCTGACTCTCAACTACCCTCTGAAATGGGCGCTCAGTTGTATCAAACCGCTACTGAATGCACTGTGGGGCGTACCTACACCGCGCGGACTGCAGCGGCTCAAGGTGGCAGCTCAACCACCGCCTTCAGGAGGGGGCAGTTAGGGGTGGGCAATGTGGGCTGGGCCTTGCCAGCGACGCTCGTGTCCCAAGAACGGATAACAGCAGAGCAAAAAGGTAGCGGGGGCTGATAGAGCGTCACGCTTGGCATTGTGCCCTCTCTGGCTAGGGGAGGGGAAATGCCAGGCAACGCCACTCCTGCTCAATTAGCTAGGCGTGCAGGTTGGTGAGTTTTGAGGCACATGCTGAGCAAAGTGGGGTCAAGTTCTGTGTGGTTGAATAAAACACCGCCATACGCATGACAGCGGGCCACTTGGGAAAGTGCAGTGAGTATATAATGTGCAGTGGGTGGCGACAAGACACTGCTGATATGCCATTTTGTTTTTTGTCTCCTGTGTCTAGTGGCATCGCTATTACGAGGAGCGAAACCGTTACTACAACAGTTACTATGGTTACCGATGAAAGCTTGACCGTGTGCACACCCCCTAGCCTGGGCTCTCAGCCAGCCTCCAACATAGTTTCATTCCAGTGGAGCAGCAGGTGGCTGCGGGGGGTTTTAACTCAAAATGTTTTCGGCTAGTGTTTAGATGTTCTGTTTTTTTTTTAAAATTTTATTTTTACTCTTTCAACAAAGTGAGTGCCTGGCTTTCCAGGGGCATTTCGGCTCTTCCTCAACAGTCATACCACAGTAGTTAACGCGGAATGTATATAAAATGCGCTCTCTCACTCGTGCGCGTGCTGACTCCCGCCCGTGTGCGCTCGCACATGCTCCTTTGCTCGTGCGCGCGCACGTTCTCTTGCACTCGTGCGCGTGCCGAGTGTGGGCGTCTGTACTCTTTATCATTCGGTCTCATTTACCTGCGTGCACGCACCCAGTAACACCCTTAACTCGTATCTTTTTTTTTAACACTGAGCCACTCTCTGGCCAGGCCCTGAGTGGAGTTGCACAGAGCGGTGCCTGTCGACAAAAGATTGCCGCTTCCCCGCCCCTGTCGGCTGTGTTTTAGGTGCCGACCTTTGTAAACACAAGAGCGTTTGGTATCCATTGTGACATGCAGCATGCGTGCATGTTCGGTATTGGATGTGTTGTTTTGAATCAAATGTGTGAGGGAAATGGAGCCCAGCTGAGTGTGATTCCACCTGTGCGGGTACAGTGGTTATCGAGCTGAGAGATCAAATGCCCGCAAGACGAGTTGTCAAATAAGCATCAGTAAACCTGGCAGTGTTGGGTAGGTATCGGCGAAGCGGCAAGGTTCCTACTCAGTCTGTCCCTCCCCGTGCTGCAGTGGTTGACTCTCGATGCTCCTCGAAAACCTTTTTGTGTGTTTATTGGACTGAAGGCCAGCGCCAGCACCTCTGCAAGGCAAATCGGGGAATGAGCGGGTAAACTTTGCCAGTTCTGCCCACCACCCCAAGGAGCAGTGGCGGGGGGAGGAGGAAAAGAAGACTAGTGCTGCCATCTTCTCTGAAGGCAAACCATTTTCGCTCCGTGAACGTGATCAAAAGCTACCCCCACCCTCGGCCTGAAGTAAAGGATGTTTGCATGGGAGTTCCCGGAGGAACTTACATATGAACATAAGAATTAGGAGCAGGAGCCTAATCATCCATTCAATAAGATCATAGCTGATCTAATTTAAACCTCCACTCCACATTCCTCTGTTACTCCGATAACCTTTCACCCCCACCTTGCTTATCACTTGCAGGAGCTGCACGATGAGATCCCTCCCCCAGGCACATGGCCCTCCCCACCACCCTGTACACGGCAGCAACGATGCAGTTTTAAGACAACTCGACCGTCCATGCTACTGCTCGCGTCCTGCATTAACTACTGTGAAGCTGAAACAGCCTCGTGAAGCCGGCCTCCTGTTTTCCTACCAACCCTCTCCCACCCCAGGCTTCGCAGCAGCCTCCCTCTCCTTCCCACAGCAAAGCGACAGAAATGTCGCACCTTTGACACTGACTGGGCCTGGCTTTACACTCGCAAATATTCTAACGACAGCCGTGCTTCTTAAAATGGGGGGGGAGAGAGAGAATGTGTGTATGTGTGTGACCGACTACTGTTCTTGTGACAGAACATCCCGTCCTGTCAGTCTAACGTAGATGAGCGTGCGTGCGTGTGTGTGTGTGACTGACTACTGTTCTTGTGACAGAACATCCCATCCTGTCAGTCTAACGTAGAAGAGCGTGTGTGGCTTCTCCCTGGCCACCTTCATTAACCACCGATTGCTCGAGGTGGCGAAGCTGCTGAGTTTGGTGGTGCGAGCGGATAGTGCAGTCCTGCCGCACCCGTCGATTAGATTAGAAATGTCTTTGTCGGGTGAGAATTGGTGCTGGGGGAGGAGGGATTGAGTTTGCCCCTTTTGCCAGTTCAGGCTGAGCTTGTATTTTCTTTTGACAAGGGAGGAGGAGGAAGAGGCCCTTTCCTTTCCTTTTTTTTTTACCCCCTCTCGTTTTATTTTTTTGGTGCTTTTTTTTTTTGCCTTTTTACGTCTTCTTGGGAAACGCCTTCCGGATTAACGCTGCAGAGCGGGTGGGTGGAGACCTGGGCGAAAAGAAGGAAAGAAACTGAGCAGAAGCCAATGAAGTTGCTTTTTTGTATTTATGATGCTTTGGACCTTGTACAGTCTCTCCCTGCCACATCCTTCCAGCAAAGCTTCAGTTTTTGTGCGCGTGCGCGTTCCATTTTTAATTTTTACCCGGAGAGAGAGAGAAAAATAAGACTTGCTTTTTGACTCGAGCGATGTTTTTCCTAACCGTTAGCCTGCAAAGGTTATCAGTGTATGACGCAACCTTTTTAATGTCAAGTTTAGGGGCGGGGAGGAGATGAGGCTATTTTTGGATAATTTTCGCGTTTGTCGTTCCTTCGGAGAGTCCCCCCCCGCCCCCCCCGTGCGACCGTGCCGAGTGTGGCAGAGGACGGGAAAGACCGGGTGCGCGGCTGGCTGGTCTGCAGCATGTCGGACCTGCTGCCACCCCCAAACCCCCCCCCCCCCCCAAACCCCACCTCTTGACTGGCATCAGGAACCAGGGGCCGGCTTTGCCTAAGTGTCCTGTTACTGTCTCGGGGAGGGTGGATTGATTGCCAGTCCAGGATTCCTTCCAGTGGTCCCAGGGTTTCCCCATCTGTGCTGGAGGGGCAGCCGACCCTCCGAACGTTTAAACCAGGAATGCTTCCCTTCCCCCCAGCCAACCAAAGTGCTGCCAAGGTTTACATTAGCGGGCACCCCACCAAGGACAAGGGGGTTGAACACAGATACTTAGACAGGTAACTGGTGCCATGCCAGGCTGGACTGATACAGGTGCGATCCTTTCATTCTCTGAACCTGCCTTAGCCAGTGCCACTGTGCGACATCTGTAAGGAATGCCTACGTGAAGTGTCCCTTCTAACCATAGGACTTGGAGGAATACCTTTTGTATCCTTCTATCTCAGAGAGGTTCGATTTCAGTGGAAGGTGAAAATTGGGAAATGAATGTTTTTTTTTTTAAAAAAAAGAGATTTAGCCAAATTGTTTAATACTTATCCTATAGATTATAAAAAAAAAGCTGATTAAATTCTGCTTCGGTTGCATACAGATACTCTATATCTTTTTTTTAGAATTATTGAGTGGCGCAAGGAAGACAAGGGCGAGAGAAAAGGCTGTGACCCCCTCCATCTCCAACTCCTGCGTGCAGGTGAAAAAGGGCGCACGAGGCCTAGATTTCACACCTCGTAGCTGCGCAGGAAACCTGGCCTCTTGAACGTCACTGGGGGAATGAGTAAATGCCGATTCGAAGTCATTTTGGAGGCTGGTGGAGCTCAGTGGGTGATATTTCCATCAAGTTCCCTGTTTTCAGCTGTTGTGTGCGTGGTCTTTCTTGCTCACCGCCTGTAAACATGTGGTTACTGAGAGCCAAGAACTGGCTTGTCCCGGAAAGTCCCCTGGTTCCTCTCGCCGCCGCCCCCTCCCCTCGAGTTTTGCCAGTCTGTGCCCGTGTGCACTGACCACTCCCCCCCCCCCCCCCCAACCCCGCTCCCCCACCCTTTGCATCTCGGCCAGCCTCCTGATGATGCTGAGCTGTGCACCCGCAGGAAACCGTACGACTCACTCAGTCGGAGCAAGTTTCCAGAACTGGCTTGAGGTTGGCTGCCCGCTTTCCCAGCCCTGGGAGGCTGACCTGAGGGTGGTGCATGAGGTTATACGTCTTATAATAGGGTCATCAACATCTGTATTATCTTTCTCTGCATTAGAAAGTAATGCTTTGTACGTACAAATTTCTCATTTAAATTGTGGCCTGCAATGGGTGACTGACCTATAAGGACACTGTCCGCTGCCACAGATGCTCGCTGGGTTCAATATGAGCACATATCCCTCTAAAAGCACACAAGGCTACTCTTTTCTTTTCTGTCTCCTTTCATCGACCTCCCCGCTCCCCATTTTGAGCCTGTGCAGTCCAGGACCCAGTAGTTCTATAAAGGGCCAGACCGAGCCAGCTGTTCTTGCTTATATGCTCGGTCTTTAAATCTTTTTTTTTGGTATGCAGCAATGTATGTATATTTCAAGTTTTTTCACATGCACCGGTCACAGATCAGGTGTTATGCAATCATATTTGTGTGTGATACATTTTGAAGGAAAAAGGATTTTCTTTTAAAAAAAAAAGCCAATCTTTTGCAATCTAGAGCAACAGTAAAAACTTGGTGCGTGGCCTTTGTTTTTCCTAAAGATAAAAGGTTTTTACATGTAGATTTGCCTCGAATTGTACGTGAAATCAGACTCGGAACAATTAGCCTCTAATTGACCCTGGACTCTGCCTTGGAACAGTTAGCCTCTAATTGACCCCGGAACTTCCTAAGCTTTGATTAACCTCTGAAAAGTATAAATATTGCGCTTTGTTTTGAAAGGGACACATACTGAATTACATAAAGCTGCAGTACAGCCACCTGAATAACGCTTTGGACGTGGAATAAATTTCTTACCCTCTCCATCCCTGTAACTGCCATGAGCAATGCCACGGGGAGGGGAGCCAGTTGCAAAAAAAAAAAATTGCCTCAAAACAGGGGGAAAAAAAAAAGTTCATCCGCCCAAAATGGCGTCAGGTGTCCTATGGTTACAAATTGACACTTCACCACCGCGGCTGTTTCCTCGACGGACCCTTGCGAGTGGCTGCGCAGAGGTCTTGCAACAGCGCGTTTGACGGGCAGCGCTGAGCGCGCAGAGTTGCTGGCGGTGGACTCCGTGGATAGACCCAGGCTGCGAGCGTCCTTCGTGCTGCGAAACCCTGAAGGCCATGCTCCGCGTCGGCTCCGCTGTTCTGCTTTCTCCTTGATTTGTAACGCTGACTCGCGGTGTCTCTCTTTTTAACCTATGGGGAGGGGAGGGGTGGGGGAGGGAGGAACCCATTGGCAATGCAGGAACAAAAAAAAAAAATGGGACTGTCTGGTATAATAAATGTGTGTAAAATGGAGTTTGTGTCTGTAATTGGGCACAGCGCTGCCTAGCGGTAGTGAATTGTTAAGGTAGTACCAAAACCGAGAGATTTTAAATGGAAAAAGATTCAGTAAATAAAAGATTTGCTGTAAGCTGCCTTTTTTTGTGTGTCGTTTTGTCACTGCTACCTAATGCAAGTGCAATGATTCTGAGATGTGTGCACACCACTCAAGCTCTGTCTCAACAGGGATGGTATAATCGGCTAGTCATGTTGCTGTCGGCTTGACTATCGGAAGGACCGCAGGGGAGATCTACCCAGTGTCTTAGCCCAGAAGGACCCCTCCTCGAATAGATTGTTAATCACAGACCCCCACCCATCAATAATACAAACTCCTTGCATGTTTACATTTGAAGTTCATCCTGTTAAAGGGGCTGAGTGAAATTTTGCCAGGACTTTCCAACATAGTGAATGTGGATGCAGTGTGAGAACCTGTGTCTTCAGCGGAAAGGTAATCCTTACAGGGTTCAGCAGGTGTTGAATGCTTCACCGCATTATACCTACCTAGTCTTCCCAGAATGGGATTAGGGTCAGTGTCTCCTTTTGGCAATATTGGCACCTAGCAACCGCACAGTTTTTCTGCGGTACTTAATCCCTTCCCTCCCCTCTGGTCAATTACTGGCCCATCTGTGCTGGAATATTGTTGACATCACTGCCTGGTGTGCGTTGTTTCTACAATTGGGACACCGGCAACTGGGACAGTCAAACAATGTTTGCCCGCCCACTGGTGCAACAGATTTCATTTATGTTATTTTGTAGACACCTAGAAGATCTCCATAGACCGCAGTTTCAGAACCAATCTTCATCCCTTGATTGACAACCCTAAAACAGTCATTTCACCCATAGCTATATGTGGGAGCTTGCTGTGTGTGAATTAGCTGCCAGATTTGCCGCATTACAACAATGACTACACAGACCATGTAAATTAAAGGGAACAATTCTAAAGGGGGTGCAGGAGCAGGGGGACTTGGATGTATATGTGCATAAATCATCGAAGGTGGCAGGACAGGTTGAGAGCATGATTAATAAAGCATAAAGCATTCTGGCCTTTAGCAGTAGGGGTATAGAGTACAAAAGTAAGGGAGTTAGTATAAAAACACTGGCTCAGTCTCAACTGAGGTATCCAGTTCTGGGCGCTGCACTTCAGGAAGGATGTGGAGGTATTAGAGAGAGTACAGAAAAGATTCACGAGAATGGTTCCAGGGATGAGGAACTTAAGTCACGTGAATGGATTGGAGAAGATGAGGCTTTTTCTCTTTGGAGAAAGTTGGGAGTAGATTTGATAGAGGTATTCAAAATCATGAGGGGTCTGGATAAAGTAGACAGTAAGAAACTTTCCCTACTGGTGGAAGGATCAAGAATGAGAGGCCACAGATTTAAGGTAATTGGCAGAAGAAGCAGTGGAGACATGAGAAACTTGTTCATGCAGCGAGTGGTTGGGATCTGGAACGTGCTGCCTGAGAATGCGGTGGAGGCAGGTTCAATTGAGGCTTTCAAAAGGGAATTGGATCTTTATCTGAAAAGGAAGAATGTGCAGTGTTACAGGGAGAAGGCAGGAGAGTGGCACGTTGAATTATTCCTTCAGCGGGCTAGCAATAGACAAGAGGGGCTGAGTCGCCTCCTCCGGTACTGGAGTGGGGAAAGTAAGGTGGAAAATGACTTTTTATTCGTTCATGGGATGTGGGTGTTGTTGGCTAGGCCAGCATTTATTGCCCATCCCTAATTGCCCCTTGAGAAGGTGGTGGTGAGCTGCCTTCTGGTGTCAGCTGTGGCTCAGTTCATAGCACCCTCGCCTTTGAACCAGAGGGTTGTGGGTTCATGTCCCACTCCCGGAAACCAAGAACTGTGATTGTACTCAAAAGAGTTGCAATCTGTGACTGTTGATAACTCGAAAGAGTTTGAACAGTCCATGTGGTGTAGGTACACCCACAGTGCAGTTAGGGAAGGAGTTCCAGGATTTTGACCCAGTGACAGTGAAGGGACGGCGATATAGTTGCAGGGTCCTCATACATTGAATATCTGAATTCGATTGAGTTATAAATCATATTTAAGTTAATAGCAGACATTTTGCTATAGAGGGGGAGGGGGCAATTGACTTCTCAACCACTCTCCGAACAACGGACTACAACTCCCAGAACCCTCGGCGGTGGCAACGTCACCACGCCACGCAGGGCGATAACGCATCACGGAGAAGTCCAACAAGTGACGTCATGGCGTTAAGGACGCATAAAGAAGAAGCCCCTCCCCTTCCCCGCCGTGTTTTTGCAAATGGAGGCGGCGGGAGATTCGAGTGGCCCCGGAGAGCCGGAAGCGGGGAGCGGAGAGACGGCGACCGGCCCCAGCGGCCTGCTCACCCGGCTGCCCCCCGGCCACAACCAGGCGGCCGTGCTGGCCTCCGCCCTGCAGCAGCTGTGCTCGGTCGCCCGGGCCCTCACCCTCAACCTCCGGCATATGAACGGCAGCCTGGAGAGGTGATTATTAGCGGCCTCGGAATATTCATCAGCTCCTATTTACATATTCATGAGGGCGCCGCCTTACCGTAATGTACCGACTAGGCATCGCGCTGTAGTGCCCCCTGGCGGCTGGGAGGAATCAGTGCTCCTGCCTGCTTTGCATCAGGAGGTGTCACCCACCTTCCTCTTGGCTGGGTGGGGGAGGTTGTTTTCAGTAGTGCACCTCAATGCCATTGGGGGGGGGACACAACCCAGCTAGGGTCCCCACCCAACCCCATTTAATGGGTGCAGAAAGCACCATGCGATGACCCCTGCAGTCGACCAGCTCTGGCCTCTCACACCAAGAACACCCACTTGATGGGAACCTGAACTGGGGTGGCGGGGGAGCTAGGAAGGCTTACCGTAATAAGCAGAATATAACATGTAAACCCCCACCCCCTCCCCTTTGCTGTTTTACAGGGCGCTGTTGGACAAGGATGCGATCGATGAACTGGAGGGAATGCTGGTACTGGTCTAA
This sequence comes from Cetorhinus maximus, assembly GCF_964194155.1. NCBI lineage: Eukaryota > Metazoa > Chordata > Chondrichthyes > Lamniformes > Cetorhinidae > Cetorhinus > Cetorhinus maximus. The sequence goes on from NC_135909.1 coordinate 3,138,598, forward strand.
TGAAATGGCATTTTATGTGATTTGCTTGGCGGGCAAGCCCCTTTAGCTTCTGTCACACTAACTGCTGCAATTTTGCCTTTCTTTCCAGAATAGATTTATGAGCGGGCAGGGCCGAGCACTGTCCGACCACTGAACACTCAGCGGGCACCAGTCGCTCACTGGGAGTAAGGGCCGCCTGGTCACATTCTTTCTCCGGTGTCAACATTTGTGCACTTATACTCCTCCATGCTCAGCTAGCTGGTGACACGAGCTAGTATCCCACAGACAAAGGCTTCCCTGAACCGTTCCGGGCGTTTCTCTGTTTTGTGTTTAAACTCTCCTTTTGTATGATCCCTTGCCCTCTGTAAATAAATACTGCGGTTATTTGTAATCACTGGAACTGTGATAAAGGGTTTTAGTACGTGAAAAATTAGTTTGTTTTAGCTGGGGATCGAATGCTGATTGGATTGGAGGCTCGTTCCTGTCTGTTCTGAGCTGCACAGGCCAACAAGACCCCAGCTCCGACCTCTACCAACATAGCTGATCGCATGCGGAGCAGCAGCAGGATTGGATGGACCCTTACACTTCAGGCCTAGAGCACAAATCAGTTGGCAATAGCCCCCGCTGACCATTATCCAGCGGTAGAAATTTGGGCGATGCCACCTGCAGTCTGCCAACGTTTGGGCTTAGGGTCACATTTGAAAGCAGGGCGAGGTCGTCAGCACAGGAGGAGGCCACACAACCCATCACATCTGTGCTGGCTGGAGCAATCCACTCACCTTCTCTCTCCTTAGTCCTGTGTCTTCGCTTAAAGGCATGACCTCTGCTTCAAGCATTCCCTGTGGCAAAATATTCCATGACCCAACAACCTTCTACAGAAAATAATTTTCCCCTGATCTCTCTCTCGGTCACTTTTAAATTGATGACATCTCCCCAACCAAGGGGAAGCAGTCTCTTCCTGTTTATCTGCTCAAAACCCTTTCATCTGTCTGTTATGAACATCCTTCCGATTGTTCAGTTTGTAAGGAAAACACTCTATGTCAACATGTCACACTGTAATTACACTGTCCTGCCAGAGGAGGCGCTGTAGCGCCATCATTGGTGCCAGGGGCAGGGGGGTGGGGGTGGGGGTGGTGAAATTACAGCTTGATCATTTACGTCGCCATGACGTGAGTGGGCCTTTGGAATTTATCATGAAAATAAGTAGAATGTATGATTTTAAAACTGACGGGATTTCATTCTTCGATCTGGTATTATCTCCGCCCTCTATAGCTGCTGCTCCTTCGCTCCCTCAGCGCAGCGCGTATGAGATTTTTCACATTTTCTGCACGTCTTACTTAGAATCATCGAACGTTTACAGCACAGAAGGGGGCCATTTGGCCCATCTTGTCTGTGCCGGCTCGCTGCAAGAGCGACTCACCTAGCCCCTCTTCCCCTCCCCTATTTTCCCTGCAGACATGTTCTCTTCAGATAACGATCCAATTCCCTTTTGAAAGCCTCGATGGAGCCTGCCTCCACCACACTCTCTCGGGCAGCGCATTCCAGTTCCTAACCACTCGCTGCGTGAAAAAGTTTCTCCACATGTCGCCATTGCTTCTTTTGCCAATCACCTCCAACCGGTTTCCTCTGGTTCTCGATCCTTCCACCAATGGGAACCATTTCTCCCTGTCTGCTCTGACCAGACCCCTCATGATTTTGAACACCTCTATCAAATCTCCTCTCAACCTTGTCTTCTCCAAGGAGAACAGCCCCAGCTTCTCCAATCTATCCACGGACCTGAAGTCCCTCATCCCTGGAGCCATTCTCGTGAACCTTTTCCGCACCCTCTCTAATGCCTTCACATTCCTGGAATGCAGTGCCCATTACCGGACACTACTCCAGTTGAGACCGAACCAGTGTTTTATACAGGTTTACAGCAACTTCCTTGCTTTTGTACTCTAAGCCCCTGTTTATAAAACCCAGGATCCCGTTTTTAAAAAATTCATTCACAGGATGAGGGCTTCACTGGCTAGGCCCAGCGTTTATTGCCCCTTGAGAAGGTGGTGGTGAGCCGCCTTCTTGAACCGCTGCAGTCCCTGTGGTGTAGGTACACCCACGGTGCTGTTAGGGAGGGAGTTCCAGGCTTTTGGCCCAGCGACAGCGAAGGAACGGCCGATATATTTCCAAGTCAGGATAGTGTGTGGGTTGGAGGGGAACTTGCAGATGGTGGTGTTCCCATGTGTCTGCTGCCCTTGTCCTTCTAGACGGTAGTGGTTGTGGGTTTGGAAGATGCTGTATAAGGAGCCTTGGTGAGTTCCTGGAGCGCATCTTGTAGATGATACACACACTGCTGCTACTGTGCATTTTTATCTCCCATTTATCTTGTATATTGTTACCTTTTTTACCCTTTATAATTGAGAAATGTAATCTCTAGTTAAATCTCCTCTTAACCTTATCTGCATCCAGATCCCAGTCCCGAAGGAGCGATGAAATGAGCAAGGGATAAGCGACTTCAACAGTTGAATAGATCGGGGAATGCATTGCTTGGACTGAAATTCCGCTTGCCCTGTTGCTCAGGTCTCATTTGGTCAAAAACTTGGAAGCCCTTGCGTGGCACGTGTAAAAAGTCACTCGCTGTAGGAAAAAGAGAAGGCCATTCAGCCCCTTGAGCCTGCTGCACCATTCAGTTAGAACCCTGACTGATCTGTACATGAAATCCGCCTGGGCTTAGTAATCCTTTACCCAACAAAAATCGACCAAACTCAGCTTTGAAATTAGCTTCCACGGGCATTTTTGTTGGAGGGGGGGAGGGGAGGTGGTGGGTGGGGGAGAGAGTTCCAGATTTCGTCTCCCCTTGGAGTGAAGAAGGGCTTCCAGATACCACCCCAGCTTTAATTTTAAGGTTCTGCCCCCTTTGCTCTGCACTCCCCACCCCACCTGAGGAAATAGTTTCTCTCTATCGAACCCTTTACTCGTTTTAATCATCTTGACTAGATCACCCCTTAACCTGTACAATTGAGTCCTGCCGTGATGCCCCTGTAGTCGAATAGTTGAGATTTACCGGCTCGCCTCGGATATGAAGTACAAGCCTAGGGGGAAACCTGTCCTCTTCGCACAACCTGTTTACCCTCGCTATCATCTGTTGAATCCGCACTGACATTCCTCTTGGGATGCAGTGCTCAGAACCGAGACTGGTACAGAAGATGGTTAACTGCACTCTGACACTGCAGTTGGACACTCTGGCCTCGGGGTCCGCACTCCGCCCCCCCCCCACCCCAACCCCACCTCCAGGTTCCTCACCCAACCGCCCATCTTTCTCGGGCAGAAAGAGTCACTGGCTAATCGACTGGGGCAGACATCACGGGCTCCTTACTCTGACATTCGCCAGAGGCAGGGGCGGAGGGGGCATTGTTGGCTGGCTGCAGGGTGGAAATGGGAAACCCTGGCCTTTCTGTGATCGAGCCCAGAGGCAAGGTGTGGTATACAAAATAGCCAAGCACTTTTATTTGGATGTTTCCTGGCACGGATCAATGGATTTGCACGGGAGCGCTGGTACCCTTCCATTACGCACCAGCAGACCCATTTTATCCGACCCTCGACTGCATTCCCAGTATGCACAAGGAGGTAGCTACACAGAATCCAACAAAACAGAAGGAGGCTGCTCAGCCCATCCTGCCTGTGCTGGCCCTTTGCAAGAGCTATCCAATTAGTCCCACTCCCCCACACCTGGTCTTACCCCACCCCTCCGCATAGCTCTATAAATTTCTCCTTTTCGAGTACTTATCCAATTCCCCCTTTTGAAAGTTCCTATTGAATCTACTTCCGCCGCCCTTTCAGGCAGCGCCTTCCAGATCACAACAACTCGCTGCCTCAAAGCTATTGCCTTCACCTCCCCCTCTAATTCTTTTACCAATTATCTTCACATTGTGTCCTCCTGGTTACTGACCCTCCCGCCAGTGGAAACGGTTTTTTCTCCTTATTTATCTATCCAAACCCTTGGTAATTCTGAATGCCTCCATTAACACTCCCCACTTAAACTTCCATGCTGTACGTTGCCCCACATTATGAGTGACCGCACTTCGGAGAGCGCTTCATTGGCTGTGAAGAGCTTAATGTTGGATTGCAACTCGCATACGGCACAGAAACAGGCCAATCGGCCCAACCATTTGCTGTCTCCCACATTCCAACCTCCGTAAACCTGAGGTCATCCAGAACTCTGCTGCCCGTGTCTTAAGCCGCCCCGAGTCCCGTTCCCCTATCACTCCTTCCCCCCGTGCTCGCTGACCTACATGGGCTCCTGGCCAAGTAAGGCCTTGATTTTAAAATTCTCATCCTTGTTTTCAAATCCCTCCAATGGCCTCCCCTACCCCCTCCCCACCTCTGCCTGCACTCCCCCAAGTCTGGCTCCTTGAGCATCCCCCCACCCGATTTCCCATCGCTCCGCCATTGGCGGCCGTGCCTTCAGCTGCCTGGGTGGGTGGGGGGGGCCCTAAGCTCTGGAATTCCCTCCCTAAACCTCTCCGACCCTCGCTCTCTCCTCCTTTGAGATGGACCTTAAAACCGACCTCTCTGACCGAGATTTTGGTCTTATCTTTTTTCTTCCCCACCCCCTTCCCCCTATACATACTTCATTCATGAAATTTGTAAAATTTCCTGCTTAACAGTTTGAATTTGACATTGGATGCAGGGCAACACAATTTAAATCCCTTCCTTTCACTGCACCACAAGAGGTGTCTCACTGTACCTGCCACAACAGGTTTATATTTACAATGTACACTTGCGTTTCATGTCAAACATTTGCTGGTGCATACACCCCGAGGGATTTTACACTGGTTTCCTCTGTCAGATTTCTTTTCTTAACGCTGGTGTGATATCCTTTGCAGACCTTATATTCTGTTTAAAAATGCTGTACGAGTATAACTTATTGTGTGATGGAGCTATGCAATTGGTGCTAGGTGCAAAATAAAAAGGTTTAACTGTCGAATTGCAGAAGAAAATGTGGATTTTGTTGTGAATTATTTGTTTTTTTTGGTGTGTGTGTGTGGGGCTTGGGTTTGAGTGACAGGGCCCTGGTCACATGACAAGGGGGAAAGTGGGCAAGCCCAGGCCGGCTTCACTTCCAGGTGGGGGAGAGGTCAACAGGAAGCTGGTCCCAGTCGCTGGGCAGGAAGTTGCCGAGTGACTGGCCGGAGCCATGGCAACGCAGGTGAGAGGGGCTGGGGGAGGGGGGAGGGAGGGAGGGAAGATGCCTCCACCTGCAAGTTCCCCTCCGAGCCACTCACCACCCTGACTTGGAAATATATCGGCCGTTCCTTCACTGTCGCTGGGTCAAAATCCTGGAACTCCCTCCCTAACAGCGCTGTGGGTGTACCTACACCACAGGGACTGCAGCGGCTCAAGAAGGCAGCTCACTCCCACCTTCTCAAGGGGCAATTAGGGATGGGCAATAAATGCTGGGCCCAGCCAGCGAGGTCCACATGTGTGGAAATCCTTCTCAACGGCATCCAGACCCTGCGCCAGGGTGGGGGTTGGGCTGGGTGGGGGGTAAATGTTTTTTGCCCCCCAAAATGGACGTTTTCCTCCTCTTTTCCCTCACTGGCCTCGATGGGTCGGCTTCTCGCTGCCTCCTGGTTGGTTCTCCTTTCGGCGCTCCGCTTGGTCATCCCGGCAGAACGCTCCAACTCCACCAGACATTGGTCCCTGCAGGAGGACGTTGGAGGGAGAAGAGGAGGCCCCATGGGGGAGAGTGAGGGAGGACAGTGGAGGGGGAGTGAGGGAGGACAGGAGGCCAGTGGGGGAGAGTGAGGGAGGACAGGAGGGCAGTGGGGGGGAGTGAGGGAGAACAGGAGACCAGTGGGGGAGAGTGAGGGAGGGCAGTGGGGGGGAGTGAGGGTGAACAGGAGGGCAGTGGGGGGGAGTGAGGGTGAACAGGAGGGCAGTGGGGGGGAGTGAGGGTGAACAGGAGGCCAGTGGGGGGGAGTGAGGGTGAACAGGAGGCCAGCGGGGGGAGTGAGGGAGAACAGGAGGGCTGTGGGGGAGAGTGAGGGAGGACAGGAGGCCAGTGGGGGGGAGTGAGGGAGGACAGGAGGCCAGTGGGAGGGAGTGAGGGAGAACAGGAGGGCAGTGGGGGGGAGTGAGGGTGAACAGGAGGCTAGTGGGGGGGAGTGAGGGTGAACAGGAGGGCAATGAGGGGTAGTGTGGGAGGACAGGAGGCCAGTGGGGGAGAGAGGGGGAGAAGAGGAGGGCAGTGGGGGAGAGTGATGGAGAAGAGGAGTGCAGTGGGGGAGAGTGAGGGAGAACAGGAGGGCAGCGTGGGAGGGTGAGGGAGGACAGGAGGCCAGTGGGGGAGAGTGAGGGTGAACAGGACACCAGTGGGGGAGAGTGAGGGAGAAGAGGAGGGCAGTAGGGGAGAGTGAGGGAAAGCAGGAGGCCAGTGTAGCAGAATGGGGGGGACGCAAGAGGCCAGAGGGAGAGTGGGGATGTGCAGGATGCCTGTATACAGAAGAGTTGGGGGAGAAGAGGAGGCCAGAGTGGGGAAGAGCTGGAGGTCAGTGGAACAGAGTGGGGGAGAGCAGGAGGCCAGGGGGAGAGAATGAGGCCAGCGGGGAAGGCACTCATTTATAGGAAGCACCGGGGTTAATTTATAGGGGTTTCTGCAGGTAATTTATAGAGTTACTGGGGTAATTTATAGGAGTTACTGGAGGTCATTTATAGAAGTTACTGGGGGCAACTTATAGGAGTTACTGGGGTAAATTATAGGGGTTACTGGGGTAATTTATAGGAGTTACTGGGGTAACTTATAGGGGTTACTGGGGTAATTTATAGGAGTTCCTGGGGCTAAATTATAGGGGTTACTGGGGGTAACTTATAGGAGTTACTGGGGTAAATTATAGGGGTTACTGGGGGTAATTTGTAGGAGTTACTGGGGGAATTTATAGTTACTTGGGGTATTTTATAGAGTTACTGGGTAATTTATAGAGTTACTGGAGTAATTTGTAGGAGTTACTGAGGGTAATTTGAAGGAGTTACTGGGGGGACATAATAGAGTTACTGGGGCAAATTTATTGGTGTTACTGGGGGTAATTTATAGGAGTTACTTGGGGTAATTTGTAGGAGTTACTGGGGGTAATTTATAGAGTTACTGTGGGTAATTTATAGGAGTTACTGGGGGTAATTTGTAGGAGTTACTGGGGGTAATTTATAGGAGTTACTGGGGGTAATTTGTAAGAGTTACTGGGGGTAATTTATAGAGTTACTGGGGGTAATTTATAGGAGTTACTGGGGTAATTTATAGAGTTACTGGGGGTAATTTGTAGGAGTTACTGGATGTAATTTATTGGAGTTACTGGGTGTAATGTATAGGAGTTACTGGGGGTAATTTGTAGGAGTTACTGGGGATAATTTATAGGAGTTACTGGGGTAATATGTAGGAGTTACTGGTGGTAATTTGTAGGAGTTACTGGGGGCAATTTATTGAGTTATCTGGGGTAATTTATTGGAGTTACTGGGGGTAATTTATAGGAGTTACTGGGGGTAATTTGTAGGAGTTACTGGGGGTAATTTTTAGGAGTTACTGGGGGCAATTTATAGAGTTACTGGGGGTAATTTGTAGGAGTTACTGGGGGTAATTTGTAGGAGTTACTGGGGGTAATTTATAGAGTTACTTGGGGTAATTTATAGGAGTTACTGGGGGTAATTTATAGGAGTTACTGGAGGTAATTTGTAGGTGTTACTGGAGGTAATTTGTAGGAGTAACTGGGTGTAATTTTAGGAGTTACTGGGTGCAATTTATCGAGTTACTGGGGTAATTTATTGGAGTTACTGGGGGTAATTTATAGGAGTTACTGGGTGTAATTTATAGGAGTTACTGGGGTAATTTATAGGAGTTACTGGGGTAAATTATAGGGATTACCGGGATAAATTATAGGGGTTACTGGGGGTAATTTGTGTGAGTTACTGGGCTAAATTATAGGGGTTACTGGGGGTAATTTATAGGAGTTACTGGGGGTAATTTGTATGAGTTACTGGGGGTAATTTGTATGAGTTACTGGGGTAAATTTTAGGGGTTACTGGGGTAAATTATAGAGGTTACTGGGGGTAATTTATAGGAGTTACTGGGCTAAATTATAGGGGTTACTGGGGGTAATTTGAAGGAGTTACTTGGGATAGTTTATTGGAGTTACTGGGGTAATTTATTGTTACTTGGTATAATTTATAGGAGTTACTGGGGTAATTTATAGAGTTACTGGGGGTAATTTGTAGGAGTTACTGGGGGCATTTATAGAGTTACTGGGGGTGATTTGTAAGAGTTACTGGGGGTAATTTGTAGGAGTTACTGGGGGTAATTTATAGGAGTTACTGGGGTAATTTATAGTTACTTGGGGTAGTTTATAGAGTTACTGGATAATTTATAGAGTTACTGGAGTTATTTGTAGGAGTTACTGAGGGTAATTTGTAGGAGTTACTTGGGGGAATTTATTGGTGTTACTGGGGGTAATTTATAGGAGTTACTGGAGGTAATTTGGAGGAGTTACTGGGGGAAATTTATAGGAGTTACAGGGGGTAATTTGTAGGAGTTAGTGGGGTAATTTATAGGAGTTACTGGGGTAATTTGTTGGAGTTACTGGGGATAATTTGTTAGAGTTACTGGGGGTAATTTGTAGAGTTACTTGGAGTAATTTATAGAGTTACTGGCGGTAATTTATAGAGTTACTGGGGGTAATTTATAGGAGTTACTTGGGGTAATTTATAGGAGTTACTGGGGGTAATTTATAGGAGTTACTGGGGGCAATGTATAGAGTTACTGGGGGTAATTTAAAGGAGTTACTGGGGGCAATTTGTAGGAGTCACTGGGGGTTATTTGAAGGAGTTACTGGGGGTAATTTATTGGTGTTACTGCGGTAATTTATAGGGTTACTGAGGGTATTTTGTAGGAGTTACTGGGGGTAATTTGTAGGAGTCACTGGGGGTTATTTGAAGGAGTTACTGGGGGTAATTTATTGGGGTTACTGCAGTAATTTATAGGGTTACTGAGGGTAATTTGTAGGAGTTACTGGGGTAATTTGTAGGAGGTACTGGGGTTAATTTATAGGAGTTACTGGGCGTAATTTATAGGAGTTATTGGGGTAATTTATAGTAGTTACTGGGGGTAATTTGTAGGAGTTACTGGGGGTAATTTCTGGGAGTAATTTATAGATTTACTGGGGGTAATTTGTAGGAGTTACTGGGGTAATTTATAGGAATTACTGGGGTAATATGTAGGAGTTACTGGTGGTAATTTGTAGGAGTTACTGGGGGCAATTTATTGAGTTATCTGGGGTAATTTATTGGAGTAACTGGGGGTAATTTATAGGAGTTACTGGGGGTAATTTGTAGGAGTTACTGGGGGTAATTTATAGGAGTTACTAAGGGTAATTTGTAGGAGTTACTGGGGTAATTTGTAGGAGTTACTGGGGTGATTTAGAGGAGTTACTGGGGTAATTTATAGGAGTTACTGGGGGTAATTTGTTGGAGTTACTGTGGGTAATTTATAGGAGTTACTGGGGTAATATGTAGGAGTTACTGGGGTAATTTGTAGGAGTTACTGGGGTAATTTATTGGAGTTACTGGGGGTAATTTATAGGAGTTACTGGGGGTAATTTGTAGGGGTTACTGGGGGTAATTTATAGGAGTTACTGGGGGTAATTTGTAGGAGTAACTGGAGTAATTTGTAGGAGTTACTGGGGTAATTTATAGGTGTTACTGGGGTAATTTGTAGGAGTTACTGGGGTTAATTTGTTGGAGTTAGTGGAGGTAATTTATAGGAGTTACTGGGGTAATTTATTGGAGTTACTGGGGTAATTTATTGGAGTTACTGGGGGTAATTTATAGGAGTTACTAGGGGTAATTTATAGGAGTTACTGGGGGTAATTTGTAGGAGTTACTGGGGGTAATTTATAGGAGTTACTGAGGGTAATTTGTAGTAGTAACTGGGGTAATTTATAGGAATTACTGGGGTAATTTATAGGAGTTACTGGGGTAATTTATAGGAGTTACTGGGGGTAATTTGTAGCAGTTACTGGGGGTAATTTATAGAGTTAGTGGGGGTAATTTTTAGGAGTTACTGTGGGTAATTTATAGGAGTTACTGGGGGTAATTTGTAGGAGTTACTGGGGGTAATTTATAGGAGTTACTGGGGGTAATTTATAGGAGTTACTGGGGGCAATGTATAGAGTTACTGGGGGTAATTTAAAGGAGTTACTGGGGGCAATTTGTAGGAGTCACTGGGGGTTATTTGAAGGAGTTACTGGGGGTAATTTATTGGTGTTACTGCGGTAATTTATAGGGTTACTGAGGGTATTTTGTAGGAGTTACTGGGGGTAATTTGTAGGAGTCACTGGGGGTTATTTGAAGGAGTTACTGGGGGTAATTTATTGGGGTTACTGCAGTAATTTATAGGGTTACTGAGGGTAATTTGTAGGAGTTACTGGGGTAATTTGCAGGAGGTACTGGGGTTAATTTATAGGAGTTACTGGGCGTAATTTATAGGAGTTATTGGGGTAATTTATAGTAGTTACTGGGGGTAATTTGTAGGAGTTACTGGGGGTAATTTCTGGGAGTAATTTATAGATTTACTGGGGGTAATTTGTAGGAGTTACTGGGGTAATTTATAGGAATTACTGGGGTAATATGTAGGAGTTACTGGTGGTAATTTGTAGGAGTTACTGGGGGCAATTTATTGAGTTATCTGGGGTAATTTATTGGAGTAACTGGGGGTAATTTATAGGAGTTACTGGGGGTAATTTGTAGGAGTTACTGGGGGTAATTTATAGGAGTTACCGAGGGTAATTTGTAGGAGTTACTGGGGGTAATTTGTAGGAGTTACTGGGAGTAATTTATAGATTTACTGGGGGTAATTTGTAGGAGTTACTGGGGTAATTTATAGGAGTTACTGGTGTAATTTGTACGAGTTACTGGGGGCAATTTATAGAGTTACTGGGGGTAATTTGTAGGAGTTACTGGGGGCAATTTATTGAGTTACCTGGGGTAATGTTTTGGAGTTACTGGGCTAATTTGTAGGAGTTACTGGGGGTAATTTATAGGAATTACTGGGTTAATTTATAGGAGTTATTGGGGGTAATTTGTAGGAGTTACTGGGGGTAATTTGTAGGTGTTACTGGGGGTAATTTGTAGGAGTTACTGGGGGTAATTTGTAGGTGTTACTGGGGTAATTTGTAGGTGTTACTGAGGGTAATTTGTAGGACTTACTGGGGGCAATTTATAGAGTTACTGGGGTAATTTATTGGAGTTACTGGGGTAATTTATTGGAGTTACTGGGGATAATTTATAGGAGTTACTGCGGGTAATTTGTAGGAGTTACTGGGGGAAATTTATAGGAGTTACTGAGGGTAATTTGTAGGAGTAACTGGGGTAATTTATAGGAGTTACTGGGGTAATTTATAGGAGTTACTGGGGTAATTTGTAGGAGTTACTGGGGGTAATTTATAGAGTTAGTGGGGTTAATTTGTAGGAGTTACTGTGGGTAATTTATAGGAGTTACTGGGGTAATTTATAGGAGTTACTGGGGGTAATATGTAGGAGTTACTGGGGGTAATTTATAGGAGTTACTGGGAGTAATTTATCGAGTTACTGGGGGTAATTTATAGGAGTTACTGAGAGTAATTTATTGAGTTACTAGGGGTAATTTATAGGAGTTACTGTGGCTTAATTTATAGGAGTGACTGGAAGTGATTTAGGGAGTTACTGGGGGTGATTTATAGGGGTTACTGGGGGTGATTTATCGGAGTTACTGGGGGTTATTTATAGGGGTTACTGGGGATTATTTATAGGAGTTACTGCGGCTTAATTTATGGGGATTGTGGGTGAAATTTATGTGGGTTAGTGGGGGTAATTTATCCCCATGACCTCCTATCTATGACTCTCATCAGTGCCCTGGATGCTGGCTGAGAATTAGGCTCTGGATGACAAATGAGGATCAGAAGCAGTGTCCACTCTTGACCGGGTAGTCAGACTGCGCCTGTCGCTCACCTGATCACCCAGCACTGAGGCAGGTGGCGGGCAAGGTTGGCAGGGGTGTGGCCCGTTCATCCAAACTTCCCACTGCGAGGCGCATGGCTCTGGGCACAAACCGATTGGCCTGCGCTTGCGATCCGTGTGCTGGGTTAAAATCCAGATCCTGCCTGAAAACATCGCCTGTCAGACCCCGGCGTAGGAATGAAAATAAACGAGGCTTTTAAATGGACCCCGGTTTTACATTGTGTGTTGCACAGTAACGTTAGAGTGCAATAGAGGATTCTAGCCGGGATTTTGTGACAAAGTCTTGGTTCCGTTTTTCTTCTGAAGAAAACGAGGCAGAAATGTCATTGAAACAAAGCCAGTCGTTACTAACCGCTGTCTTCAGTAACTGGGTCACTTGTCTAAATGGGGTTGCCAACTCTGGGTGGACTTATCCCTGGAGATGTCATCACATGACTTCCTCCCTTCAACAGCCCCGCCCCTGGACTCCTGCCATTGGCTGCCCAATGTGTCAATCATCACAGAGGCCCCCCCCCCAACCTTCCCAAGGCGTTTCACCTTTTGACTTTTGACCTGGTCACCCCAGGTGCGGGGCCAAACTGGGACTCCATAACCCCTCTGTGCCCCACCCACGCTCTGTCAGGTGGGGTGGGAGGGGGGGGTGGTCAAAGATCTCACTATTGGGGGCAGAGCGAGGGGGTAGGGGGCAGGTGGGGGGGGGAGGGGTGAAAGGGCGAGTTCTCCCCCAGCCTCCCCAGAAGTAATATTTACCTCCCTCCCCCCACTAGCCCTGAACCGACTTCACTTTTTTAAAGAAAAGGCCAGTCGTTGTCAGGTTGTGGGATCTTGCTGTGCGCAAAGAGGCCGCCCTGACCCCGGCATCACAAATGCTCCAGAAATAAAGCCCCCACCCTTCCCCCCTTCCTCACTCCTCCTCCTCTTCCCACCACCCCCAGGTAGCGGACAGGGAAAGGTGAGTTACTTGCGTGGGGTGGCTCAAATCCCTGTCGCTCAGTCCCATCAAACTGCGCTGCTGCCCCTTTGCCCCCACCACAACCCCCTGACCCCCGCCATTTCTTTTCGGATGTGGGGTGGAGGGGGCGGGGGTGCGTTCTGCGTTTCAGCCCAAGGCAGCACTTGGTTTCAGCGACGGCTCGGGGCGGGGTGGGGGGATTAATAAGTCGGAAGGCTGTGGGTTCAAGACTCTCACGCCTCCTCCCCTGCCTCGCGCACAGACTGGTCCAGGCTGGCGCTGAGGGAGTTAACTGCCCGTCAAAAGAGGCGTTAAAGGAAGGGCCCTGTTTTGCCATTTTGAGTGGGCATTAAAGTCGCCACAGCACTGAGGAGCCAGGGGCCCACGCCGGAACCTTGCTTCCTCACCCATCGAACTCCGACGTTGTCCACCTCCGTCTGTGGGACCTTCCTGACCACAAAATGGCTGCCGCGTCCGCCAACAGTGACTGCGCCATAACAGGTTTACATGCAGAGTGAGTGGAACATTCCTATTGTAGGTGCACTCACAGTGCTGTCAGGGAGGGAGTTCCAGGGTTTTGACCCAGCGACAGTGAAGGAACGGCCGATATATTTCCAAGTGATGTGTGGCTTGGAGGGGAACTTGCAGGTGTTCCCCTGTGCCTGCTGCCCTTGTCGAAGGAGCCTTGGTGAGTTGCTGCAGTGCATCTTGTAGATGGTACACACACTGCTGCTACTGTGCGTCGGTGGTGGAGGGAGTGAATGTTGAAGCTGGTGGATGGGGTGCCAATCAAGTGGGGCTGCTTCGTCCTGGATGGTGTCGAGCTTCTTGAGTGTTGTCGGAGCCATCCAGGCACGCGTTATTGGAGAGGGGAACACTCATACTGTGTCTAGTGTGTAGGACAGGCAGAGTTATACCTTCCACAAGCTCTGGTCCCTCACCCAGCAGTGAGCATTGTTGGATTCCTGCTCTGCAGCAGACTTATCTTTCTAATTTACGAATGTGAATTGCACCCGCTCGTGCAATTCCGTCCCTTCCCCTGTTGAAGATTGTCACCTTGGCGAGATTGATTGCAAAATCCAGGCTGACACTCCCAGTGCCAGTGCCGAGGGAGTGCTACACTGTCAGAGGTGCCTTCTTTCAGACTAGGCATTGAACCAGGGGCATGTCTGCCCTCTCGGATAGACGTAAAAAGATGCCATGGCCCACCACTGTTTTGAAGAAGGATGGGATGAGGAGGGAGTAGGGATTGTTGGGGGGAGGGTGGTTGCAGAGTTAATCCCTCAACCGCCAACACTTAATGATCTGGGTCATTATCACATTGCTGTTTGTGGGATCTTGCTGTGTGAAAGTTGGCGTTTGCTGCATTCCAGCAGTGACGACACTTGGCTAACAGTACCTCGTTGGCTGTTAGGGGAGGTCCTGAGGTTGAGGAAGTCGCTATTGAAATGCAAGATCTCTTTTCCCACTGCTGAGGTGGTACTCTCCAAACTTGAAACCTCTTTCACCTGGAGGCCTCGGTGGCGGGGGAGGGGGGCGGGGGAACAACACTACTGTTGCTCCAGCTGAGATTTTCAACTAAAGCCTGCCGGAGCCTGAGGCCTAAGGCTGAAGGACCTCAATACTGGAGGAGAGAGAGGTGAAGTGGTACTCTACATTCAGCGTGGGTGGGTCTATGGTTTATAAACAGCCTTAGTGTTAGGGGGAAGGAGAGGTGGGGGGGGGATCAGTCCCAGTCACTCCCCAGTGGCTCCCTTGGGAATATGCGTGTTGGGGGACAACAGGCTCAACTGTGATGGCTCCCACAGTCGGTTGACCTGCCCCCATCTGTGCTCAATTTAAAAAAAAAAATTCATTCATGGGATGTGGGCCTCGCTGGTTAGGCCAATATTAATTGCCCACCGCTAATTGTTCAGGGGGCTTTTAAGAGCTGCTGTGGGTCTGGAGTCACATGTAGGCCAGACCAGGTAAGGGACAGCGGATTTCCTTCCCTAAAGGGCATCAGTGAACCAGATGAGTGTTTACGACAGTCGACTTTTGAAATTCCAGATGTTTATTGAGTTCAAATTCCAACATCTGCCATGGTGGGATTCGAACCCGGGTCCCCAGAGCATTACCCTGGCTCTCTGGAGTGCCAGTCCAATGGTAAGACCATTAAAAGCCACCTCCTTCCCCAGTGTGGCTGACGCTCGCTGGGAGCTGTGCGCCGGCAAGGAATCAGGAGGGGGCTGGGGTGGGGGGAGATCCACTACAGGAGGATGGGAGGGAGGAGAATGTTTCTGAAATTCCTAAGCCCGCCCTGCACCACCCCCTAACCCACGAGCTGCCTTTTTTTTCCCCCCCCCCCCTGCCCCTTTCTGCCGGCCTAGACTTGCCCCGAGGACCAGGTGGAGATGCGAATCCAGCAGGCCGTCCAGTACAAGGCGGAGGGGAACCAGCACTACAAGCAGAAGAGGGTGCGAGAGGCCATCAGCAGGTACCACTGGGCCCTCATGCACCTGAGAGGCCTGGACCCCAGCGAGCCCACCCCGCTGCAGGCCTTCGGGGGAGAGAAGGCCCAACTCAGCCCCGAGCAGGTGGAGCGACTGCACAGCACCGAGTGCGACTGTTACAACAACTTAGCAGGTACCCGCCTGTTTACCGTCCTTCACTCTCCTCCCTCGCGCTGTGCGGCCTGAGTCCCCGATTCCCGCGTTAAGATGGCGCTCTCACCGTCGTGGATGTCGCTCCCAGGAGTGATAGGAGCCCATTTTGAATAGGTGCTGTGGATGGGCAAAATGGCCTCCTCCACAGCGGCACAACCCCAAATCAAAGCTCACTTTACAAAGGGCGAGATTCTCACCTGACGAATGTGATATCGGCCTTGGAGGGAATGCAGCGCAGATTTACCGGAATTTTCTTTGTATTCATTCGTGGGATGTGGGCGTCGCTGGCTGGGCCCAGCATTTATTGCCCATCCCTAATTGCCCCCTTGAGAAGGTGGGGGTGAGCCGCCTTCTTGAACCGCTGCAGTCCGTGTGGTGTAGGTACACCCACAGTGCTGTTAGGGAGGGAGTTCCAGGATTTAGACCCAGTGACAGTGAAGGAACGGCCAAGTCAGGATGGTGAGTGGCTTGGAGGGGAACTTTCAGGTGGTGGTGTTCCCATGTGTCTGCTGCCCTTGTCCTTCTACGTGTTTTACTTCAAAGGGAATGGAGTATAAAAGTAGGGAAGTCTTGCTAAAACTATACAAGGCACTAGTTAGACCACAGCTAGAATACTGTGAACAGTTTTGGTCCCCTTATCTAAGGAAAGATATACTGGCATTAGAGACAGTCCAGAGAAGGTTCACTAGGTTGATCCCAGGTATGGAGGGATTTTCTTATGAGGAGAGGTTGAGTAGGTTGGGCCTGTACTCATTGGAGGTTAGAAGAATGAGAGGCGACCTCATTGAAACATGTAAGATTCTTAGGGGGCTTGACAGGGTAGATGCTGAGAGGTTGTTTCCCCTTGTGGGAGAGTCTAGGACCAGAGGGCACAATCTCAGAGTAAGGGGCTCACCCATTTAAAACAGAGATGAGGATAATTTCTTCTCTCAGAGGGTAGTGAATCTGTGGAATTCTTTACCGTAGAGGCTGGGTCATTAAGTATATTCAAGGCTGAGATAGATTTTTAATCAGTAAGGGAATCAAGGGCTATGGAGAAAAGGCAGGAAAGTGGAGTTGAGGATTATGAGATCAGCCATTGAATGGCGGAGCAGACTCGATGGGCCGAATGGCCTACTTCTGCTCCTACGTCTTATGGTAGGGGTTGTGGGTTTGGAAGGTGCTGTCGAAGGAGCCTTGGTGAGTTCCCGCACTGCATCTTGTAGATGGTACACACACTGCTGCTACTGTGCGTCGGTGGTGAAGGGAGTGAATGTTTGTGGATGGGGTGCCGATCAAGCGGGGCTGCTTTGTCCTGGATGGTGTTGAGCTTCTTGAGTGTTGCGGGAGCTGCACTCATCCAGGCGAGTGGGGAGTATCCCATCACACTCCTGACTTGTGCCTTGTAGATGGTGGACAGGCTTTGGGGAGTCAGGAGGTGAGTTACTCACCGCAAGACACCTAGACTCCAAGGGTTAAACTACGAGGAGAGATTACACAAACTCGGGTTATATGCCCTGGAATTTCAAAGACTTTGGGAAGATTTGATCAAAGTTTTCAAGAGATTAAGGGGAAAGAGAGAGAGAGAGCGAGAAACTATTTCCACTGGTTGGGGGAGTCCCGGACTAGGGGGCAGAGTCTTAAGAATGAGGGGCAGACTTTTCAGGAGTGAGATTAGGAAACACTTCCACACACAAAGGGTTTGAGAAGTTTGGAAACTCTCTCCCGCAAACCGCAATCGATGCCGGGTTAATTCATTTTAAGTCAGAGATTAATAGATTTTGGTTATTCAGGGATATGGGGCATGGAGTTAGGTCGCACATTAGCGTTGACTCCAGCAGGCTGACCGACTGTGGAAGGCGGCGCTGCGGAACCGAGACCCCTGTCTGTCAGCCAAGCCTGCACGTCCCAGTAGGGGGCAATTAGGAGCAGGAACCCGATATTATCTTTTTAACCCCTGCCCTTAAAACAGGGGGATGGGGAGGGCGGGTAGGGGCAGTAGTGGAATCCCCAGGTACCACAATCCACACCCCCCCCAACCCCAAACCAGGGGGTTGGATCAAAGAGCTTAAGCGGAAAGGGTTTGACTGGTGTCTGTGTTCCTCTTTCCCCCCCCATCACCCCTCCCCGACTTCCAGCCTGCCTCCTCCTATCTGAAAAGGTGAACTACGAGAGGGTGCGGGATTACTGCCTGAAGGTGCTAGACAGACAAGCTGCCAACACAAAGGCTCTGTACCGGGCGGGAGTCGCTCTCTACAACATCGGCGATTACGATCGAGCACTACACTACCTCACAGAGGCAGCAAAGCTGTGTCCAGATGGTAAGCATCGCCACGGGGTGGTGGTAGGGGGTGGGGGAGGAGTCATCGTTGGGCGAGGGAAGCCATTCAGCCCCTCTTAGTCCTGCCAGCTCTTTTTCAGTGCACATCCATCTCTCTGGCCTCCAGAGTCCGAAGGTGACGGGTTCGAGTCCCACTTCCAGGAGACTCGAGCACAAAAAAACCCAGCCCCCTGTGCCCGTCCTGAGGGAGGGCTGCACTGTTGCAGGCACCGTCTTTCGCAGGCCTCTTGGGCGTGTGTAAAAGATCCCATGGCCACTATTGGAAGAAGAGCTGGGGGGGGTGGGGGTGAGTTCTCCCCGGTGTCCTGGGGCCAATATTTATCCCTCAACCAACGTCACTTTGGAAAAAAAAAACCTGGATGATCTGGGTCATTCTCACGTTGCTGTTTGTGGGATCTTATTCTGCGCAAACTGGCGTTTCCTAAACCCCAAGGGTGATACACCCCACGGGGACTTCATTGGTTCTGGACGGCGTTTGGGACGTTCTGCGGTGGGGAAAGGAAAGGCACCGTAGAAACGCGGGTCTTCAGGTTGGGCTGCGATGCCCAGCTTGGTCAAATAGCACCCCGACCTTCAGCAGCAGATAAGCAAAACGTATGCCCAAACATCACAAGTTTGCCACTTTTTCCCCCCACCCTTCGACAGATGCTCACGTCAAGAGATACATCCAGGAGACAGAACGACGTCTCAGTCAGTACCACCAGAAGGAGAGGATGATGTACAAGGGCATGTTTGCCAAGTGAGAAGCAGACGGATCGCAACGGACTCCGCCGTCCTCTGAGACACCCCTTCCCACCCGTTGGACATTTCCCCGCACCCCCCTCCCGTCTCCCCCCCACCCCCTTCCAACTACTGTTATTCCCAGCGGGGAGAAAGTGGGACTCGTTTTACGTTTGTTCAAAAGTTAACTTGGTGATGCTCCCTTAAGCTGGAGCTACATAAGGGAGCGTCTGCAAATTACCACTGACTGTCTCTTGTTGTACGTGTGTGAGCGCGCGTGTGGGCGCACGGTGCTTTTTAATCCAGGTGCCAGATTTTTTTTTTTTGCCTTTCGAATTGTTAAAGCTACGCCTGACCTTTTCTGAATGCGAGGGTGATTGTTGCTTGTTTTTATTTCGTTTTAAGTGGTGGAGGGGGTCTTGTATCACCAGCACAAACAGCACTGCCTCCCCCACCCCCCCCAGCCACTGGGAGCTGCAGTCAATAACTGGAAGGCTGCCAAACACACCGGGGGAGCGTGCGGAGGTTTCCCAGAACGGCAGCAGAGACGAGGGACTTCCAATCGGATGTGGAGAGGCTGGCGAAGCCGGGATTGTTTTCCTTCAAGCAGAGTAGGTTAAGGGGGTGGGGTGGGGGGGAAGATTTAAGTCGAGGCGTTCCAAAATCAGGAAGGATTTTCGACAGGGTGAATAAGGAGAAACTGCTTCCAGTGGCAGGAGGGTCGGTCACCAGAGGGGGACACAGATTGAAGAGAATCGGAAAAAGGACCAGAGGAGGGGGGGACATGAGGAGAATTTTGGTTTATTTTACACAGCGAGTTGTGGTGATCTGGAAGGCGCTGCCTGAAAGGGCGGCGGAAGCAGATTCAATAGGAACTTTCAAAAGGGGCAGTTGCATAAATACTTGAAAAAGAGAAATTTGTGGGGAGGGGGTGAAATGGGACTAATTGGATAGATCTTCGAAAGAGCTGACACAGACACACGATGGGCTGAATGGCCTCCTCTAGTGAACATTGGCAGTCGTGACCCCCTCTCCTTTGATTATGGACATGATGAAGCCTACCCCGGTTCAATTTCTCAGCTCTCCCCACCGCCACCACCTCTTCAACCCCACCCCCACCCCCACCCCTCACACTCACTCAGATTCAGTGGACAAACTCAACGCAAACAGGAGCGGAGAAACTCAAGTCAAAAACAGCTTTAATGGGACACAGCACATTCACCATCCAAAAAAAAAAAATATTATATCCCAGTGTTAAGACACTTAAAATTTCTTTTCAGGAAAAGCACGAGTTATCGGAGTCAAGACAGTTTTAAGGCACTAAGCGGCCCAGTTCACATCAGTTCATCCTGGGAAGCTCCCAGTTTCCCCTCCAAAATGTCGATGGGAATGAGCAGGGGGAGGGGGAGGATGGGGGGTGGGGTAGTGAAGAGAGCGCGAGAGAGAGAGAGAGTGGGGGGGGGGGGTGTGTGGCGGCAACTTCTGTCTCAAGACAGACGAGAGCGCAGCACTGGGCTCGGCTGCGCCACCTTCTGTTGCCGAATAGCCCGCCGTCCGGGCTCGCCCGGGGAAGGGAAGTCGGGCGGTCACCGACGGAAGCTGGCGTTTGTGCCGAGGCGTTTCGCTTGCCCAGCCCTACGTCACTAGGCCTCAGCTGAGGGGGGGGGTCACGAACTTAGAGGAGCATGACCTCTCAACCGCCCAATTCAACCAGAGTCACTTTGATCAAAAACTATCTAGGCCGCCTCCCAAACCCTCGTCCCTCCTGACACGCTCTCTCTCTCTCTCTCTCTCTCTCCACCCACCCCCCAAGAAACCCCCGACAACCATGGGCAGCTCTACCGCCACCCCCCACCACCCCCTCTCTCCAAGGTCATTTGGAGGAGTTGTTCGCCTTGAGGGACCACGGCCGAATGGACAGCTGGACCTTCTTCCTCAGCTCCTTGAAGGACTTGGAGCGGTGGAACCTGGTGTCGGCGGCGACGGCGGCGGGCCTGGGCAGGGTCTCGGCCCCCCGGGCCCGGCACGGGCCGGCGTCTCCGCGGCAACGGCAGGCCCAGAGGTCCTCGCGGCTCGCCTCCAGCGCCGCGGAGGGGGGCGAGTCGGCGGAGAAGGCCCGGTGGCGCCGGCTGAGGAAAGCCTGGGCCTGGCCCAGGAGGCCGGGCTTCCTCGGCCTGCACCGGCTGCCGGCCGAGGAGGAGGGGCCCGGGATCTCCAGCACTGACGTCCACTTCCTCTGCCTCCCCTTGGCCGGGCTGGGCCGGCACTCAAAGCCGCATGGCGGCAAAGCCTCGGGCCTCTGGCAGCTGGCCAAGTTGAGGTTCATCTCGGAGCGGGAGCGGCTGCCCGATTTCCTCCCGCCGGCTCCAGGCCTCGGGCCTCCCTCACCCGCTGGCGGGCATTTCACCAGCTCGCGGTGCAGGTGCTTCCCCTGGTAGAGCAGTGCCTCGGGGGCCTCGGGAGGGCAGGAGGGCCACAGGCCCAGGGGCTCCGACAGCCGGCACGTCTCCGAGGAGGGGGACGAGGCCTCGCTGCTGCTGCTGCTGCGGCCCAGGGCCCCCTCCGGCGAACGGGCCCTCTCGGCCGCCTGGCAGCAGGTCGATATCCTCCGGCGCAGCTTCCAGCCGCCTGCTGGGCTGACCAGCAGCGCCACCCCCAAGGTCGACGAGCTCTGGCTGTAGACGGAGGACATGGACAGGCTCTTGGCGTGGGAGGCCAGGTCGGACTTGCCAGGGGCCGGCCGGCAACGGAAGCGGAGGACCAGGCCTGAGATGTACTTGTCCAGCCTCCCCCTGCTGGCGGGCAGCAGGGCCCCGGGCACCGGGGACGGCCCGGCTGCCTTGGACGCCCAGGTGGCGCCCCCCAGGTCGTCCTCCTGCGACGGGCACCCTCGGGGTGAGGGGGCGGTGAAGAGGGGACTCTGCAGGGCCACGGCGTGCAGCGGGCTCGGGTAGTGGTACACCTCGGTGCCGTTCCGGGAGACCAGGTCGCACTGGTACTTGGCATCGGGGGCCCCCCGGGGGGCCCAGTCGCCACGGTAACAGGACAGGGGCCCTCCCCTGGGGTCAACGCTCAGGTAACGGCGGAGCAAGTTCAGGTCACCTGGAAGACAGAGAAAGAGGGGTTAGAGAATCGGACCAACGTGGCTCACCACCCTTGCTCCCCCCATCCCCTCTCAAACACCCACCCCACCCTCGCTGGCCCTCCTCCCCCTCCACCTTCCCCTCCCCCACCTCCGTCCCATCTTTTACACACCTTCTTGCTGGAGAGGCAGGGCCAAGGATGTGACATCAAACCCGGGCTCCATTAAACCCAGCCCCCCACCCCCCACAAACTGCCCACTCCGCTGGATGTAGAAGGTCCCACCGGCCGCCATGTCGCTGAAGAGCAGCAGCGAGCTCTACCTTGGTGACCAGGGCCCGCTATTACTCCCTCAGCCGACGTGACTGAGATCTGGGTCACCGTCTCGTCACGTCGCTGTCTGTGGGATCTTGCTGCACGCAAATTGGCTGCCGTGTCTCCCGCCTGGCAACAGCGACGACACGTCAGGACTACATCGCTGGGCCGTGAAGTGCTTCAGGCTGTCCGAAGGCGGGTACAAGGCCCACGCCCCCTCCCCCGCCCCCGGACTCCGGCACTCCCTAGCTGCCCCCTCACCCCCCACCCCGAGGCTCCGTTCTGCACCGCCTCTGGCTCCCCGTGTGTCAACCGCCAGAACTGGGAGCGATACCCGAGGTGCGGTCTTCCCGGGCCTGTGGGCTGTTCGGCTGCAGAGGGCAGCATCCTGACTTCTAAGTGATGCCCACAGCCGTCCATGTCCCCCCACCATTGCCAAACAGGCGCCCGCAGGACCAGGAGAGGGAAGCTGTTCTCAAAGCGCGGCTAACGGGCGCGCGAAATGATGGGGCTGGCGGGCGGTCCCCGCGAAACCTACCGGTCGAGACTGGCCGCTGCGCGACCTTTGACCTCCTGTCGGCCCCGCTGGCCCCGCAGTCCTCGCCAGCTGGGATTCCTTGGCCGCACAGCAGGAGCCTCTGTGAGCGGAGGTCCATCAACCGGACGGCGGAGTCATCCGTGGACCGGGGTCTGTTCCAGTGGCTGTTCGGCCTGGGCAGCTGGGAGAGGGACTGCATGCTCCATCTCGAGCCGGAGGGGCACTCGCTGTACACGGACGTGCAGGAGTTCGAGAGGGAGCACGAAGTGCTGTCACTGACATCGTAAAAACCTGAGGGGCACGAGAGAGAGAGAGAGAGAAAAGTCAAGGACAAGAGGTGGTAAAAACTGTCCCCCATTTTTAACCTGGAGTCAATAACTCTCCTGTTATCCCATCCTCTCCACATCCCCCAGCTCTCCCGTTAACCCACTCCCTCTCCGCACCTCCCGATATCCCACCCTCTCCACATCCCCCAGCTCTCCCGTTAACCCATTCCCTCTCCACCCCTCCCCATATCCCACCCTCTCCACTTCCCCCAGCTCTCCTGTTAACCCACTCCCTCTCCACACCTCCCGATATCCCACCCTCTCCACTTCCCCCAGCTCTCCCGTTAACCCACTCCCTCTCCGCACCTCCCGATATCCCACCCTCTCCACTTCCCCCAGCTCTCCCGTTAACCCACTCCCTCTCCGCACCTCCCGATATCCCACCCTCTCCACTTCCCCCAGCTCTCCCGTTAACCCACTCCCTCTCCGCATCTCCCGATATCCCACCCTCTCCACTCCCCCCAGCTCTCCCGTTAACCCACTCCCTCTCCACACCTCCCAATATCCCACCCTCAGCATTTCCCCCCGCCGCCCAACTCTCCCATTATCCCATCCCTCCCCCTGACCTTTGATTAAATCCTTTGCAGTGCTAACCCCTCGAGCACACTCCTATACACGACACAAAACAGATCTCGGCCTGCGCAGGTTAACCTAGCAAACGTCCAGCCGTCACTCTATGGGCAACGCTGAGTACGCACACTTGCCGTTTATCGTGACCTGCTAATTCATCGATGCGCAGCCTGTTTCTATGGACGCTGCTGCCATCACTTGCCCCAGGGAGGGTGCCCTGTTTTTGCCACATCTGGATCCTCATGCCCATGATGGTAGCAAACAGCCCTGTCCTAACCTTGTGGTTACACCACCCCTCCCAACCCCTCGCCACCCCCAACCCCCTCGCCACCCCCAACCCCCTCGACACCCCCAACCCCCTCGACACCCCCAACCCCCTCGACACCCCCAACCCCCTCGACACCCCCAACCCCCTCGACACCCCCAACCCCCTCGACACCCCCAACCCCCTCGACACCCCCAACCCCCTCGTCACCCCCAACCCCCTCGTCACCCCCAACCCCCTCGCCACCCCCAACCCCCTCGCCACCCCCAACCCCCTCGCCACCCCCAACCCCCTCGCCACCCCCAACCCCCGTTCCCTGGCTTTTGTCTTCAATTAATTCACTAATTTGGACATTTTCAACTGACCACCCACCCCCCCCGCTGCCCTCGGCCTCGACAGCTTTTTTGAGGGTGGGGCGGAGGGAGAGTTCCAGGTTCCCATTCCCCTCTGTGTGAAGGAAGCGCTCCCTGACATCACCCCCGAACGGCCTGGCTCTCGTTTTAAGGTTCTGCCCCCTTTGTTCTGGACCACCTCCCCCCTGGACCCACCCCCCCAACTCCACCAGAGGGAATAATTTCTCTCTATCGACCCTATCGAATCCTTTAATCATCTCGAACCCCCTCGATGAGACCACCCCTTACTCGCCGATACTCGAGGGAAGACCAGCCTCGTTTGCGCGACGTGTCCTCTGGATTTAACCCGTAATCACTCAGGTCATTCCGCGCTGTGCACCCCCCACCACCCGCCCTCCCCCCCTCCCCTCCGTACCCACTCTCGGAGGCGCCCGTTTTACTTTCTAAGAGGGCAGCGACAGCGAGGCCGGGTCCCTCATCACCTGAGCTGGGCCTGGAGTCGGAGTCGGGATTGTCCAGAGGGCCTTCGGCGAGCTGCGTCCCCGACGTCGTCCTCTTCAGCTCCCCCGAGCCCCCGGGCAGCTCCGTGGGAACGGCCCCCCGGACCCCCCGCGGCGGGCCAGGGGCCCTCGCGACGCTGCCGGAGACCCCGCGCGAGGGCTCCCCCAGCCTACCTGCCGCCCCTGGGTAAGAGGGGTCGGCCGCGGGGGAGAGGGGCTCGGCGCTCCGCGGGCCCAGGGGGAGTTGGGCCTCGCTGCTGCCCAGGCGAAGCTCGGCCACGTGACGGTCAAGATCCTGCAGCTGGCGTCCCCCTGTCTCATCGGTTCCCAGTGAGCATAGCTGCAAAAATAAGAGCAAAAATAAAAGGATAACCGCATTAGAAGCTGGATCAGATCTCGCCAGCTGGGCTCCCCCCACTGCTCCCGAACCCAAAAGTCAAGATCTTGCTTGAGCACGTCTCTGTACACCTCCTGCGGTCCCCTACAACCCTCCGAGATCCCGCCGTCCCTCCAATCCCGGCCTCTTGCCCGTCCCTTTATTTCCATTGTTGCACCACTGGCGGCTGTGCCCTCAGCCCTAAGTTCTGGAATTCCCTCCCTAAGCCTCTCTCTTCCCCTTTATTCCCCATCCCTAATTGCCCCTCGAGAAGGTGGTGGTGGTGAGCCACCTTCTTGAACCGCTGCAGTCCCTAATGTTGCAACGTGGGTTCTTCAGATGGCGCAAGGATGAGATCTTGAGACTTGTCTATTTAAACATCAACCATTTATCGTTAACCTTTAACTACTTACAGATCCCAGGTTACTGTCATGCACGGTGCTGTTACCTCCATGCAGGCTGCCTCCAGAGTGTTGTCTCTACGCTGTTCTCTCAGTCTATTACCATGTGACTCTATACATCATACCGTTGTCTCTAGACTGTTCTCTCAGTCTATTACCATGTGACTCTATACATCATACCGTGGGCAGTGTTATTCTCCAGTCCCGCATTAACACTTGCTGTCCCGAGCACCTTTACAGTACAATGGCACGCAGACAGACACAGCATCCGACAATACCGAACATCCCCTTATGTGGCCGGGTGTCCAGCTCTGTTCAATAACCCACTGCTGTGAAGCGCCTCGAGTTGCATTGCTGCATCAAAGGCGCTATATAAATACAAGGTTTACACAATAGCTCTGCTTTTAAAAATAAATTAGCCCTGAACTCAAAGTCCTAGGCACATCGTTCCTTCTCCCTGCCCAAGGGTTACTGTAGCAATGTACTCCCACTTAGTTAGGGAGGGGGGGAGGACCTAGAAGGACAAGGACAGCATGGGGACACCACCATCTGCAAGTTCCCCTCCAAGCCACTCACCATCCTGACTTGGAAATATATCGGCCGTCCTTTCACTGTCGCTGGATCAAAACGCTGGAACTCCCTCGCTAACAGCGCTGTGGGTGTACCTACACCACATGGACTGCAGTGGTTCAAGAAGGCGGCTCACCCCCACCTTCTAAAGGGGCAGTTAGGGAAGGGTAATAAATGCTGGCCTAGCCAGCGACGCCCACATCCCACTAAGAAATTTATTTAAAAAAAACTGCCAGAGCATAAGATTCATGGCCCTAATAGTTGGGGTGAGAGACATTTTGAGGGGAAGGGGCGAGGGTGCCAGATTAAGAGACCCCCTGAGGACGATCTCGAGGTTTCAAGAGTGAGTTACAGACCGGAATCTAATCGAGGGGTTCGGGGTGGTTTATATATAGAATAACAGATACCCGGGAGTGAGTTACAGACTGGAATCTAATCGAGGGGTTCGGGTGGATTATATATAGAATAACAGATACCCAGGAGTGAGTTACAGACTGGAATCTAATCGAGGGGTTCGGGGTGATTTATATATAGAATAACAGATACCCAGGAGTGAGTTACAGACTGGAATTCCAATCTAGGGGTTTGGGAGGTTTATATATATAGAATAACAGATACCCGGGAGTGAGTTACAGACTGGAATCTAATCGAGGGGTTCAGGGTGATTTATATATAGAATAACAGATACCCAGGAGTGAGTTACAGACTGGAATCTAATCGAGGGGTTCGGGGTAGTAAATATATAGAATAACAGATACCCGGGAGCGAGTTACAGACTGGAATCTAATCGAAGGGTTCAGGGTGGTTTATATATAGAATAACAGATACCCGGGAGTGAGTTAGAGACTGGAATCTAATCGAGGGGCTCAGGGTGGTTTATATATAGAATAACAGATACCCGGGAGCGAGTTACAGACTGAAATCTAATCGAGGGGTTCAGGGTGGTTTATATATAGAATAACAGATAACCGGCAGTGAGTTACAGACTGGAATCCAATCGAGGGGTTTGGGAGGTTTATATATAGAATAACAGATACCCGGGAGTGAGTTACAGACTGGAATCTAATCGAGGGGTTCAGGGTGATTTATATATATAATAACAGATACCCGGGAGTGAGTTACAGACTGGAATCTAATCGAGGGGTTCGGGTGGATTATATATAGAATAACAGATACCCAGGAGTGAGTTACAGACTGGAATCTAATCGAGGGGTTCGGGGTGATTTATATATAGAATAACAGATACCCAGGAGTGAGTTACAGACTGGAATTCCAATCTAGGGGTTTGGGAGGTTTATATATATAGAATAACAGATACCCGGGAGTGAGTTACAGACTGGAATCTAATCGAGGGGTTCAGGGTGATTTATATATAGAATAACAGATACCCAGGAGTGAGTTACAGACTGGAATCTAATCGAGGGGTTCGGGGTAGTAAATATATAGAATAACAGATACCCGGGAGCGAGTTACAGACTGGAATCTAATCGAAGGGTTCAGGGTGGTTTATATATAGAATAACAGATACCCGGGAGTGAGTTAGAGACTGGAATCTAATCGAGGGGTTCAGGGTGGTTTATATATAGAATAACAGATACCCGGGAGCGAGTTACAGACTGAAATCTAATCGAGGGGTTCAGGGTGGTTTATATATAGAATAACAGATAACCGGCAGTGAGTTACAGACTGGAATCCAATCGAGGGGTTTGGGAGGTTTATATATAGAATAACAGATACCCGGGAGTGAGTTACAGACTGGAATCTAATCGAGGGGTTCAGGGTGATTTATATATAGAATAACAGATACCCGGGAGTGAGTTACAGACTGGAATCTAATCGAGGGGTTCAGGGTGATTTATATATAGAATAACAGATACCCGGGAGTGAGTTACAGATTGGAATCTAATCGAGGAATTCGGGGTAGTAAATATATAGAATAACAGATACCCGGGAGTGAGTTACAGACTGGAATCTAATCGAGGGGTTCGGGGTGGTTTATATATAGAATAACAGATACCCGGGAGTGAGTTACAGACTGGAATCTAATCGAGGGGTTCGGGTGGATTATATATAGAATAACAGATACCCAGGAGAGCGTTACAGATTGGAATCTAATCGAGGGGTTCGGGGTGATTTATATATAGAATAACAGATACCCAGGAGTGAGTTACAGACTGGAATCTAATCGAGGGGTTCGGGGTAGTAAATATATAGAATAACAGATACCCGGGAGCGAGTTACAGACTGGAATCCAATCGAGGGGTTTGGGAGGTTTATATATAGAATAACAGATACCCGGGAGTGAGTTACAGACTGGAATCTAATCGAGGGGTTCAGGGTGATTTATATATAGAATAACAGATACCCAGGAGTGAGTTACAGACTGGAATCTAATCGAGGGGTTCGGGGTAGTAAATATATAGAATAACAGATACCCGGGAGTGAGTTACAGACTGGAATCTAATCGAGGGGTTCGGGTGGTTTATATATAGAATAACAGATACCCGGGAGTGAGTTACAGACTGGAATCTAATCGAGGGGTTCGGGTGGATTATATATAGAATAACAGATACCCGGGAGTGAGCTACAGACTGGAATCTATTCGAGGGGTTCAGGTGGTTTATATATAGAATAACAGATACCCGGGAGTGAGTTACAGACTGGAATCTAATTGAGGGGTTCGGGGTAGTAAATATATAGAATAACAGATACCCGAGAGTGAGTTACAGACTGGAATCTAATCGAGGGGTTTGGGTGGTTTATATATAGAATAACAGATACCCGGGAGTGAGTTACAGACTGGAATCTAATCGAGGGGTTCGGGTGGATTATATATATAATAACAGATACCCGGGAGTGAGCTACAGACTGGAATCTATTCGAGGGGTTCAGGTGGTTTATATATAGAATAACAGATACCCGGGAGCGAGTTACAGACTGGAATCTAATCGAAGGGTTCAGGGTGGTTTATATATAGAATAACAGATACCCGGGAGTGAGTTAGAGACTGGAATCTAATCGAGGGGTTCGGGGTCGTTTATATATAGAATAACAGATACCCGGGAGCGAGTTACAGACTGAAATCTAATCGAGGGGTTCAGGGTGGTTTATATATAGAATAACAGATAACCGGGAGTGAGTTACAGACTGGAATCTAATCGAGGGGGTCGGGGGGTTGATATATAGAATAACAGATACCCGGGAGTGAGTTACAGACTGTAATCTAATCGAGGGGTTCAGGGTGGTTTATATATAGAATAACAGATACACGGGAGTGAGTTACAGACTGGAATCTAATCGAGGGGTTCGGGGTGGTTTATATATAGAATAACAGATACCCAGGAGTGAGTTACAGACTGGAATATAATCGAGGGGTTCGGGGTGGTTTATATATAGAATAACAGATACCCGGGAGTGAGTTACAGACTGGAATCTAATCGAGGGGTTCGGGGTGCTTTATATATAGAATAACAGATACCCGGGAGTGAGTTACAGACTGGAATCTAATCGAGGGGTTCGGGTGGTTTATATATAGAATAACAGATACCCGGGAGTGAGTTACAGACTGGAATCTAATCGAGGGGTTCGGGTGGATTATATATAGAATAACAGATACCCGGGAGTGAGCTACAGACTGGAATCTATTCGAGGGGTTCAGGTGGTTTATATATAGAATAACAGATACCCGGGAGCGAGTTACAGACTGGAATCTAATCGAGGGGTTCAGGGTGATTTATATATAGAATAACAGATACCCAGGAGTGAGTTACAGACTGGAATCTAATCGAGGGGTTCGGGGTAGTAAATATATAGAATAACAGATACCCGGGAGTGAGTTACAGACTGGAATCTAATCGAGGGGTTTGGGTGGTTTATATATAGAATAACAGATACCCGGGAGTGAGTTACAGACTGGAATCTAATCGAGGGGTTCGGGTGGATTATATATAGAATAACAGATACCCGGGAGTGAGCTACAGACTGGAACCTATTCGAGGGGTTCAGGTGGTTTATGTATAGAATAACAGATACCCGGGAGCGAGTTACAGACTGGAATCTAATCGAAGGGTTCAGGGTGGTTTATATATAGAATAACAGATACCCGGGAGTGAATTACAGACTGGAATCTAATCGAGGGGTTCGGGTGGTTTATATATAGAATAACAGATACCCAGGAGTGAGTTACAGACTGGAATCTAATCGAGGGGTTCGGGGTGATTTATATATAGAATAACAGATACCCAGGAGTGAGTTACAGACTGGAATCTAATCGAGGGGTTCGGGGTAGTAAATATATAGAATAACAGATACCCGGGAGTGAGTTACAGACTGGAATCCAATCGAGGGGTTCAGGGTGATTTATATATAGAAGAACAGATACTCGGGAGTGAGTTACAGACTGGAATCTAATCGAGGGGTTCGGGGTAGTAAATATATAGAATAACAGATACCCGGGAGTGAGTTACAGACTGGAATCTAATCGAGGGGTTCGGGGTGGTTTATATATAGAATAACAGATACCCGGGAGTGAGTTACAGACTGGAATCTAATCGAGGGGTTCGGGTGGATTATATATAGAATAACAGATACCCAGGAGAGAGTTACAGACTGGAATCTAATCGAGGGGTTCGGGGTGATTTATATATAGAATAACAGATACCCAGGAGTGAGTTACAGACTGGAATCTAATCGAGGGGTTCGGGGTAGTAAATATATAGAATAACAGATACCCGGGAGCGAGTTACAGACTGGAATCCAATCGAGGGGTTTGGGAGGTTTATATATAGAATAACAGATACCCGGGAGTGAGTTACAGACTGGAATCTAATCGAGGGGTTCAGGGTGATTTATATATAGAATAACAGATACCCAGGAGTGAGTTACAGACTGGAATCTAATCGAGGGGTTCGGGGTAGTAAATATATAGAATAACAGATACCTGGGAGTGAGTTACAGACTGGAATCTAATCGAGGGGTTCGGGTCGTTTATATATAGAATAACAGATACCCGGGAGCGAGTTACAGACTGGAATCTAATCGAGGGGTTCAGGGTGATTTATATATAGAATAACAGATACCCAGGAGTGAGTTACAGACTGGAATCTAATCGAGGGGTTCGGGGTAGTAAATATATAGAATAACAGATACCCGAGAGTGAGTTACAGACTGGAATCTAATCGAGGGGTTTGGGTGGTTTATATATAGAATAACAGATACCCGGGAGTGAGTTACAGACTGGAATCTAATCGAGGGGTTCGGGTGGATTATATATAGAATAACAGATACCCGGGAGTGAGCTACAGACTGGAATCTATTCGAGGGGTTCAGGTGGTTGAGATATAGAATAACAGATACCCGGGAGTGAGTTACAGACTGGAATATAATCGAGGAATTCGGGTGGTTTATATATAGAATAACAGATACCCGGGAGTGAGTTACAGACTGGAATCTAATCGAGGGGTTCGGGGGGTTGATATATAGAATAACAGATACCCGGGAGTGAGTTACAGACTGTAATCTAATCGAGGGGTTCAGGGTGGTTTATATATAGAATAACAGATACCCAGGAGTGAGTTACAGACTGGAATCTAATCGAGGGGTTCGGGGTGCTTTATATATAGAATAACAGATACCCGGGAGTGAGTTACAGACTGGAATCTAATCGAGGAATTCGGGTGGTTTATATATAGAATAACAGATACCCGGGAGTGAGTTACAGACTGGAATCTAATCGAGGGGTTTGGGGTGCTTTATATATAGAATAACAGATACCCGGGAGTGAGTTACAGACTGGAATCTAATCGAGGGATTCAGGGTGGTTTATATGTAGAATAACAGATACCCGGGAGTGAGTTACAGACTGGAATCTAATCAAGGGATTCAGGGTGGTTTATATGTAGAATAACAGATACCGGGGAGTGAGTTACAGACTGGAATCTAATCGAGGTGTTTTATATATAGAATAACAGATACCCGGGAGTGAGTTACAGACTGGAATCTAATCGAGGGGTTCGAGGTGGTTTATATATAGAATAACAGATACCGGGGAGTGAGTTACAGACTGGAATCTAATCGAGGGGTTCAAGGTGGTTTATATATAGAATAACAGATGCCCGGGAGTGAGTTACAGACTGGAATCTAATCGAGGGGTTCGGGGTGGTTTATATATAGAATAACAGATACCCGGGAGTGTGTTACGGACTGGAATCTAATCGAGGAGTTCGGGGTGGTTTATATATAGAATCACAGATACCCGGGAGTGAGTTACAGACTGGAATCTAATCGAGGGGTTCGGGGTGGTTTATATATAGAATAACAGGTACCCGGGAGTGAGTTACAGTCTGGAATCTAATCGAGGGGTTCGGGTTGATTATATATAGAATAACAGATACCCAGGAGTGAGTTACAGACTGGAATCTAATCGAGGGGTTCGGGTTGATTATATATAGAATAACAGATACCCGGGAGTGAGTTACAGACTGGAATCTAATCGAGGGGTTCGGGTTGATTATATATAGAATAACAGATACCCGGGAGTGAGTTACAGACTGGAATCTAATCGAGGGGTTCGGGTTGATTATATATAGAATAACAGATACCCAGGAGTGAGTTACAGACTGGAATCTATCGAGGGGTTCGGGGTGGTTTATATATAGAATAACATATCCTCGGGAGTGAGTTACAGACTGGAATCTAATCGAGGAGTTCGGGGTGGTTTATATATAGAATAACAGGTACCCGGGAGTGAGTTACAGACTGGAATCTAATCGAGGGGTTCGGGTGGATTATATATAGAATAACAGATACCCAGGAGTGAGTTACAGACTGGAATCTAATCGAGGGGTTCGGGGTAGTAAATATATAGAATAACAGATACCCGGGAGTGAGTTACAGACTGGAATCCAATCGAGGGGTTTGGGAGGTTTATATATAGAATAACAGATACCCGGGAGTGAGTTACAGACTGGAATCTAATCGAGGGGTTCGGGGTAGTAAATATATAGAATAACAGATACCCGGGAGTGAGTTACAGACTGGAATCTAATCGAGGGGTTCGGGTGGTTTATATATAGAATAACAGATACCCGGGAGTGAGTTACAGACTGGAATCTAATCGAGGGGTTCGGGTGGATTATATATAGAATAACAGATACCCGGGAGTGAGCTACAGACTGGAATCTATTCGAGGGGTTCAGGTGGTTTATATATAGAATAACAGATACCCGGGAGCGAGTTACAGACTGGAATCTAATCGAAGGGTTCAGGGTGGTTTATATATAGAATAACAGATACCTGGGAGTGAGTTAGAGACTGGAATCTAATCGAGGGGTTCGGGGTGGTTTATATACAGAATAACAGATACCCAGGAGCGAGTTACAGACTGAAATCTAATCGAGGGGTTCAGGGTGGTTTATATATAGAATAACAGATACCCGGGAGTGAGTTACAGACTGGAATTTAATCGAAGGGTTCAGGGTGGTTTATATATAGAATAACAGATACCCAGGAGTGAGTTCCAGACTGGAATATAATCGAGGAATTCGGGTGATTTATATATAGAATAACAGATACCCGGGAGTGAGTTACAGACTGGAATCTAATCGAGGGGTTCGAGGTGGTTTATATATAGAATAACAGATACCCGGGAGTGAGTTACAGACTGCAATCTAATCGAGGGGTTCGGGGTGGTTTATATATAGAATAACAGATACCCGGGAGTGAGTTACAGACTGGAATCTAATCGAGGGGTTCGGGGGGGTTTATATATAGAATAACAGATACCCGGGAGTGAGTTACAGACTGGAATCTAATCGAGGAATTCGGGTGGTTTATATATAGAATAACAGATACCCGGGAGTGAGTTACAGACTGGAATCTAATCGAGGGGTTCAGGGTGGTTTATATGTAGAATAACAGATACCCAGGAGTGAGTTACAGACTGGAATCTAATCGAGGTGTTTTATATATAGAATAACAGATACCCGGTAGTGAGTTACAGACTGCAATATAATCGAGGGGTTCGGGGTGGTTTATATATAGAATAACAGATACCCGGGAGTGAGTTACAGACTGCAATATAATCGAGGGGTTCGGGGTGGTTTATATATAGAATAACAGATACCCGGGAGTGAGTTACAGACTGGAATCTAATCGAGGGGTTCGGGGTGGTTTATATATAGAATAACAGATGCCCGGGAGTGAGTTACAGACTGGAATCTAATCGAGGGGTTCGGGGTGGTTTATATATAGAATAACAGATACCCGGGAGTGAGTTACGGACTGGAATCTAATCGAGGGGTTTGGAGGGGTTTATATATAGAATAACAGATACCTGGGAGTGAGTTACAGACTGGAATCTAATCGAGGTGTTCGAGGTGGTTTATATGTAGAATAACAGATACCCGGGAGTGAGTTACAGACTGGCATCTAATCGAGGTGTTCGAGGTGGTTTATATGTAGATTGGAAAACTGCAGCTGGTGCTGCAATCATGCGAAGCCAATCATTAAGTTCCAGCCTGTATCTGCCGCCAGGTACACATTGTTCTGCAGTGTCAGGTGGCAGGAGCCTAGCCCCTTTGCTGAATTTGATGTGGTTCTTATCTGATTGCCACGTATTTACCTGAGAGTTTGAGTGCAGACTGACTCCTTTTGACAAACACAGGGCCGCAGTGAAACAGGGCAGTAATTATTTCTAACAGCATCTGTTGCAGCTTGAGCAACCTCTTATCTCAGAATTAGCTCTGAGCAACTCCATAATTCTGCTTTGATGCATCATAAATGCTTTTAACTCTTTGCCTCCATGTTTGTTGTAAGAGTTTGGGAGACGCGGCCTTATCATCTGCCCTCCCCACTGAGGTACTGGTTTCCATATGCTCCATCGCTTCCACTCCCCTCCCCCCACCCCGCCCCGGGCAAGTGACCACATGATCTTTGATTGTCAGGCAATTTGACTGTGGGAAGCATCGCCACCTGGCCTGGAACTGTCCTCAGCTGCAGGGTGGAGACACATGACACCACCCCCCCACCTTGATCGCGCCTCAGTGCTTCCAGGATGCCCCTCACCGGGGCTCCCTTTGCCCCCTTCACCCACCCAACATCAACTGTGGTTAGTCCAACAACCCTGTCCCCACCCCTCAACCCCTCGCCTCGAAATTCTGGTTCCTCCTCCCCCACAAATCCTCGTCCCTCCCTCGCACACACGCACTCCCTGTAAATACCAGGCACCTATTATCAAATCCTTCTGTGGCTACTCACTCCTGGCTGGTCTCCCACAGGCTCTTTACAGTGCAGAAGGAGGCCATTCGGCCCATCGAACCTGCACTGGCTCTCTGAAAGAGCATTCCACCTTGTCCCTCTCCCCTGCCTTGTCCCCCTAACCTTGCACATTCTCTCTTTTCGGGTAGCCACCCAATTCCCTTTCAAATACCTTCATCAAACCTACCTCCACCACCCTCTCAGGAAGTTCGCTCCAGTCTCCAACCACCCTCTGGGTGAAAAATTGTTTCCTCCCATCACATTTACTCCTTTTGCCAATTACTTTGAACCTGTGCCCTCTAGTTCTTGATGCTCTCTGAAGTGGGAACAGTTTCTCAGTATTTACCCTGTCCGTGCCCCTCAGGATCTTGAATGCCTCTATCAAGTCTCCTCTCAGCCTTCTTTTCTCCAAGGAAAACAATCCCAACCTCTCCAATCTATTCTCACAGTTACAGTTCTTCATCCCGGGAATCATCCCTGTGAATCTCCTCTGTACTCTCTCCAATGCCTTCACATCCTCCCTCAAGTATGGTGCCCAGAACTGGACGCAGTGCTCCAGATGAGGCCTAGCTAGTGTCTTATACAAGTTCAACATGACCTCCTTACTCTTGTACTCTATGCCCCTATTGTTATAATTACCCCCACATTCTACCCTCGTAAACTTGAGGCTGTCTTCAGTATACCCACCCACCCCCTCCCTCCCTCCTTCTTTGCTTATGCTGATGATTCACCCCAGGCTAAAGAACTTCCAGACATTGAGAAAACACTCATTGAAAGTCGATGTTCTCTGGAAGCCTGCTTCAGTAAGTGAAGACTTCGACCAAACGCTGCCTCGATGGTCGTTTCAACCTGCCACCTGAACAACTCCCAAGGCCAGCGAGGAGCTTCAGGTTCGGATCTGCAGGCTGACCACCTCACGCCAAATTATCTTGGCGTCACCCTTGATCGAACATTGACACCCACCCCCCCAACCCCCGGCATCATCTCCAGAACACCGGCGCCAAGGTCAAGACGAGAGTGAATCTCGCACGGAAACTGGCGGGTACCACCTGGGGCAGCAGAGCCCACACACGACACACTGCTTCGCTCGCCCTGGTCTACCCAACAAGTAGGGTACTGCCGCTCAACCTGGTGGTACAAAAGGTGGCAGGTATCCATGTTGACCCCTGTGCTGCTATTAACACATTCCGCTATCTTACCTTTACACCGCTATCACCACCTTCTTTAGTCTTTAACTATACCATTAACACTCCCTTTGCATTGCTGAAAACAGAGACATGTCGACAATCTTAAATTGGTTGTCAGCCGTCAGGCTTGCAGTTGTCAAGTTGGGCTCGCAACGTGTGGCGCATTTGCATGTACTGGAAGCTACATATATTAGTACACGGGGCCCTGTTCTTTTGCAGACAGAAAGAAGATCTACACACATTGTAAACAAAAACAGAATTACCTGGAAAAACTCAGCAGGTCTGGCAGCATCGGTGGAGAAGAAAAGAGTTGACGTTTCGAGTCCAACATGACCCTTCAACAGAACTGAAGTATAGTTAGGAGAGAGGTGAAATATAAGCTGGTTTAAGGTGGGGGGCGGGGGAAAGAGAGAAGTTGAGGGTGGGGTGGTTGTGGGGACAAGCAAGCAGTGATAGGAGCAGATAATCAAAAGATGTCACAGACAAAAGGATCAAAGAGGTGTTGAAGGTGGTGATATTATCTAAGAAAAGTGCTAATTAAGAATGGATGGCAGGACAATTAGCACTTTTCTTAGATAATATCACCACCTTCAACACCTCTTTGATCCTTTTGTCTGTGACATCTTTTGATTATCTGCTCCTATCACTGCTTGCTTGTCCCCACAACCACCCCACCCTCAACTTCTCTCTCCCCCTGCCCCCCACCTTAAACCAGCTTATATTTCACCCCTCTCCTAACTATACTTCAGTTCTGTTGAAGGGTCATGTTGGACTCGAAACGTCAACTCTTTTCTTCTCCACCGATGCTGCCAGACCTGCTGAGTTTTTCCAGGTAATTCTGTTTTTGTTTTGGATTTCCAGCATCCGCAGTAGCTTTTAGCTTTTTGTTTTTATCTACACACATTGTGCCTGTTTCGGCTAAACAAAATAAGTGGCAGCCATTCGCTGGCTCATTCCTCAGAGCAATGCCTTGAGCAATCAGGGTCAAGCTGCCTGGTTTAAATTTCAAACAATGCTTGGCAGTTAACCGTCAGTCACCATCACTGGTGCATTCTCCATGGCAACTGCTCTACCAGAGTAAACCAATCAGCACTCTCTTCACGTACAGTATAAATTGTTGTTTTCCCCTTACATTGGTATTCTTGTGAAGCGTCCTGATGAGTGCAAGACCAAAAGCTTCGACATCTCTCTTTTCTCCCAGCAATACTCAAGTTCTGTACTGCCAAACTCCCTTTGTCTTGTGTCCATGACATCTTTGTCAATCCCTCTTGAGCTCCCACCTCTCCCTAACCTTCTCTTTTGCCCCACTTGTTCACCCCCTCTTAAACGGTATAAAACCCATCACATTGCCACTTCTCTTTAACTGCGAAGAGTCATACGGACTTGAAACCTTTAACTCTGTTTCTCTCTCCACAGACCTGCTGTGTTTTTCCAGCGATTTCTGTTTTTGTTTCAGATTTCCAGCAGCCGCGGTATTTTGCTTTTGTGTTACGGTAGGTCGCCACCTCTGGGCAGTCACGAGGGTCATTTCAGCTAATGAAGCACTCCTTTTAACACAGGACCTCGGCGGCGCGCGGGGGAGGGGTGGGGTGGGGGGGGGGGGTGGAATCCCATGTACCCCGTCCGAAATAATCCCGCGGACCCTACTGCAACACATTTCACACTCCCTACAAACGGACGACAGCACCAACCTCTCAGTGGCACACCGAAAGGGTTGGCAGAAAACACCACCAACCACAACCAGGTAACTGACCCGAGGGACCCGACTACCGGCTGAAGGCCCAGGTTTCAACCTTTGCGGGAAAACGTGGGCAACCCTCAACCTCTTGAGGACAGGCCAGGGATGATGTGACACCCCGCCCCTCGCTCCACAACATGAGAAACAGCTCAAATTCTGACTGACCAGTCGGATCGGATCATCGTCCACATACTGGGCTCCTGGCCTGAGAGATCTACTCCTACGGCATCGCCATCGTTCACGCTGTGTCAGAGGAAGCTGTTGAATGGATTGTTAACTTTCACATGGAGCTATAACCGCTTCCCCAGACATAGGAATCATTTTTTTAAAAATGGAAACCTCCACAGCCCACGTCTCAACTCCCGCCAAGTCGCACACCCCACATGCTCGCCGATCTACACCTGCTCCCGGTCAAGCTATGCCTTGATATAAAAACCTCATCTGTGTTTTCATATCCCTCCAGAGCCCCGCACCTCCCTATCTCTGTAACCTCCTCCAGCCCCTACACCCCTCCCTATCTCTGTAACCTCCTCCAGCCCCTACACCCCTCCCTATCTCTGTAACCTCCTCCAGCCCCTACACCCCTCCCTATCTCTGTAACCTCCTCCAGCCCCTACACCCCTCCCTATCTCTGTAACCTCCTCCAGCCCCTACACCCCTCCCTATCTCTGTAACCTCCTCCAGCCCCTACACCCCTCCCTATCTCTGTAACCTCCTCCAGCCCCTACACCCCTCCCTATCTCTGTAACCTCCTCCAGCCCCTACACCCCTCCCTATCTCTATAACCTCCTCCAGCCCCTACACCCCTCCCTATCTCTGTAACCTCCTCCAGCCCCTACAACCCTCCCTATCTCTGTAACCTCCTCCAGCCCCTACACCCCTCCCTATCTCTGTAACCTCCTCCAGCCCCTACAACCCTCCCTATCTCCGGAACCTTCTCCAGTCCCGACAACCCTCCCTATCTCCGGAACCTTCTCCAGTCCCGACAACCCTCCCTATCTCCGGAACCTTCTCCAGTCCCGACAACCCTCCGAGATCTCTGCGCTCCTCCAATTCTGGATTCTTGAGCATCCCTTGATTTCCCATCGCTCTGCCATTGGCGGCCGGGCCTTCAGCTGCCTGGGGGCCCTAAGCTCTGGAATTCCCTCCCTAAACCTCTCCGCATCTCTCTCTCTCCTCCTTTAAGACGCTCCTTAAAACCGACCTCTTTGACCGAGCTTTTGGTCGCTTTGTCCCCAACATTTCCTTCTGTGTCCCGGGGTCACACGTTCTTTTATAACGCTCCTGTGAAGCGCCTTAGGGCGTTTCATTATTTTAAAAAGGTGCTATATAAATATAAAAGTTGTTGTTATTTGCCATCTCAACACCACCTAACCGGAATCACAGCTCTCACAGACCCCCTGGGCCTGAATGTGCTGATGTCCATTCCCCCCCCAAGACTCTTGACGCTGGTGAGGGAAGGAATGCCGGTCCCCGTGGGGAGAATTGGCCCCTCTACCCTCCCCTTCCCTTCCCGTGGGAACCGTCAGCACCCATCTCCCGAGAGAGAGAGAGAGAGAGGGGTGGGGGGTTAACGCCAAGGGTTCCCCCAGCTGCACCTCCATTTAAAGGGGCCACACGGGTGGAAGGTCACCCGAGCAGGCATCACCCCTGCTGGTGCGGGAGTAGGGGGGAGTTCCGAGGAAGCAGGGCCTCGATCCCAAGGGTGAAAGCGGCCAGCCACCCCAAACCCCGCTCCCCCGACCCATCTCCCCCCACCTCCCGACAGAGCCTAGCATCACCCGTGCGTGCCCTCGGAGGATCCCGACTGTCCACCGAGGCCCCCCGGCACCCTGCTGCAGCGTGCCAACGCCCGGGCAAAGGAGCCTTCCAGCCGAGACATGAAGGTGAACAGTCAGGATTTGGCTGCACAGCGTATACTTAAAGCGGGACGGAGATGCACGGTGGGATGAGGCTTAATTTGTATTTACACTCGAGGTAGCTTGCAAGCTGCGAATCTGCGAACAGAGCTGACTTCTGGCGAGACCGACGCCAGACATGTGCACCATTAAGGGATTAACATCCATCAACCGATGGGTGTGTCGCTCAGCAACCCTACATTTAGATTAAATTAAACCAAACCCCCACCCCCCACCCCTCTCCCACCAATTGTACAAAAGCGGGCCATGAAATTTGGAGAGAGCGAGCGGGAAGCCACAAGCTCGTACACACTTCAGTCGTGCAGTCACTGCCCCAGGGCTATTGCTGTGGGATTACTGAGATCTGATCATTGCAGGCAAGCCTGGCGTTCAGTCACCCATCCTGAGTGATACTCAACACCAATGGCACAAGGGTAGGCCATTCGGCCCATCTGCTCTGTCGCTGCTGCTGCTCCGCTCCCGCCTCCTCCCACCTTCTTCGTCTCCCCAACCACCACCACCACCGCCACCAACCTATCCCTTTCTCCCTCGTGTGTTTATCCAGCTTCCCCCCTTTAAACATACCGACACTGCTCACCTCGACCCCCCCCACCTCCCCCGCCGGAGCCAGTTCCACATTCTCCCCGCTCCCTGGGCAAAGGTGTTTCCCGAGGATCGGTGCACAGAGAAATGTTGTTCGCAAGCTCTCTGCGCTTTAGTGAGGTTGGAGGGGGGGGTGGGGGGGGAAGACAGTGTGAAGCAATGGTTTAGTAAAGGGACCCTCCCCTCCCCTCCCTGTGAGAGGGGAGTTACTCGTTCGCCCAAGAGGGACTTGGTGCTGTCTCCCGAGCGGGATTCCCGACTATTTCTCTCACTTGCTTTACAAGATTATCCCGATAGGAGCTGGAAGGGGTCCATTCAGTATCCCCCCGCCCCCTGCGCACCCCCACCCCATACCACCTCGAGCCTGTTACACGGGAACAGGAGGAGGCCATTCAGCCCCCTCACGAGCCTGTTACCCAGGAAGAGGAGGCCATTCAGCCCCCCTCGAGCCTGTTACACAGGAACAGGAGGAGGCCATTCAGCCCCCTCACGAGCCTGTTACCCAGGAAGAGGAGGCCATTCAGCCCCACTCGAGTCTGTTACACAGGAGCAGGAGGAGGCCCAATCAGTACCCCCCACCGCTCAAGCCTGTTACACAGGAACAGGAGGAGGCCATTCAGCCCCTCCACTCGAGCCTGTTACACAGGAACAGGAGGAAGCCTTTCAGCTCCTCTCGAGCCTGCTCCGTTTTTCAATCAGACAATGGCCTATCTGTATGTTAACTCCATTTACCCACCTTTGCTTCCTCGTTACCCCCAACCCACCAAAAATCTATCCATTGCCAGTCTTTTTGGGTGGAGAGAGTTCCAGACTCTCCTGTGTGGGAAGGAATTCTTCCTGACGTTCCCCCCGAGCAGCTTGTCTCTCATTCTAAGGTGTGGGCCCCCTTGTTCTAGACTTACCCACTCGCCACTTCACCAGAGCAAATACCGTTTCTCTCGATCGACCCTATCAAATCCTTTAATCATCTCAAACCCCCTCGATTGGATCACCCCTCAATTCTCTACACTCGAGGGAATACAAGCCTGGTCCGTGTAAGCCATCCTCGGGATTTAACCCTTTCAGCCCCGGGATCGCCCTGGCCAATCCAGGCGCCAAGGGCCAATGCGTCCTCCCGGAGGATTAACACGTACCTGCGGCAGACAGGCCGAATGTCCACGCAAAGCCCCCATCCCCATCCCAAAACCCCTCCCTCAGTGTTGGACCCCTGCTCGCCATGGATCGGAGGGCACAGGAAGATCCCAGCCTCCTGCCCCACCAAGCCCCCTCCTAATTTTGACACACTTTCAGAAGCGACGTTAATCTCTCTCTCGCTGGGGGGGTGTGGGGGTTGGGGGGCGGTGGGGGAGGTGGTCAGATAGCTGGTTCCAGCTCCATTCAAACACTCTGGTCCGGGTAGATTAACCAGTGACACTGGCCCACACAACCACCACAGAGAAACAGGGTCCAATCTCCCCCACTCCCCTTCCCCCCTCCCCCTCCCCTTCCCCTCCCCGTTCCCCTTCCCCTCTCCCCTTCCCCCTCCCCTTCTCCTCTACCCCCCTCCCCTCCCCATCTCCCCCTCCCCATCTCCTTTCCCCCCCTCTCCTCTCCCCTTCTCCCCTCCCCCCTTCTCCCCTCTCCCCTCTCCCCTTCTCCTCTTCCCCCCTCCATCTCCCTGGGCTCCCCATCACATTGTGCAGCTGGCTCTTAAAGGGGCCCAAGCATCCTATTCCCCCTTTGCAACATCACTGGCTCTTCAAGAGGCCCAAGCATCCTCTGCCTACTGCCGTCCCACTGGTTCTTAAAGGGGCCCCGCACCCTGGAATCACCATCACAGTGTCACCGGCCCTTAAAAGGGACCCAGCCATAGGGACCAGCCATATAAATACAAACACAAAAATCGCTGGAAAAACTCAGCAGGTCTGACAACATCTGTGGAGAGAAAGATAGTTAACATTTCGAATCCGTATGACTCTTCTCTTTAGCTCTGAAGAAGAGTCATATGGACTCAAAACGTTAACTCTGTCTTTCTCTCCACAGATACTGTCAGACCTGCTGAGATTTTCCAGCATTTTTTGTTTCAGATTTTCAGCATCTGCGGTATTTTGCTTTTAGCCATATAAATACTGTGGCCACAAGAGCAGGTCAGAGGCTGGGAATTGTGTGATGAGTAACTCACCTCCTGACTCCCCAAAGCCTGTCCACCATCTACAAGGCACAAGTCAGGAGTGTGATGGAATACTCTCCACTTGCCTGGATGAGTGCAGCTCCCACAACACTCAAGAAGCTCGACACCGTCCAGGACAAAGCAGTCCCACTTGATTGGCTCCCCATCCACTACCTTGGACATCCACTCTCTCCACCACCGACACACAGTAGCAGCAGTGTATGTACCATCTACAAGATGCACTGCAGCAACTCGCCAAGGCTCCTCCGACAGCACCTTCCAAACCCACAACCTCTACCATCTAGCAGGCCAAGGACAGCAGATACATGGGAACACCACTACCTGCAAGTTGTCCTCCAAGTCACTCACTATGCTGACTTGGAAATATATCGGCCGTTCCTTCACTGTCGCTGGGTCTAAATTCTGGAACTCCCGCCCTAACAGCACTGTGGGTGTACCTATGCCACAGGGACTACAGCGGTTCAAGAAGGCGGCTCACCACCACCACCTTCTCACAGGACAATAAGGGATGGGCAATAAATGCTGGGCCCAGCCAACGAAGCCCACATCCCATGAATGAATAAAAATAAACACCCTAGAGTCTTGCTTTCCTGTTGCAGTGTGCAGCTGCTTCTTAAAGGGGCCACCACCAACATCATTGCAGTGCCACTGGCTCTTAAAGGGACCCAGCACCCTAGAGTCTTGCATTCCTGTTGCAGTGTGCAGCTGCTTCTTAAAGTGGACAGCCCCTTGCCCCCATCGCAGTGCCACTGTCTCCTAAAGGGGCCCCACACCCTGGCTAGCCCTGTTCCAGCTGTTGATGAACAGCTGGTCCTTCAGTTGGAGCTTCTCCGTCTCGCTGCTAAACCCAGCTCTCCGATCCCTTCGGCAGAGTCCGAGGTCCAGGGAAGAAAAGAAGACAACAAAATTGTAGCCAGCCTTCTGCTGGGAGGAAAGGTGTGTCGAGGTGGCACACCAGAGACCAGGCCGCCTAGAGTCCCCAAGCCAAAGGAGCTTCACTCCAAACTTTCCCTCTTAACCACCCACCACATCCCACTGAACATTTTCCAAGATTCCCATTTCAAATCCCAGTGAAAGATTAAGTGCTTTGAATGGTGGTGGTGGGGGGAGCAGGGGAGAAGTGGGCATGTCAGCCAGTTGAAGCACAGCAGGATCCCACAAACGGCTAGTTAAAAATCTGCTGTTGACAGTGCCCTGGGGCCTTTCATGCCCACCCAAGAGATCCAGACGCAGCCTTCGCTTAACCCACCATCCAAAACAAAAAAACACTGCCTCCGACAGTGTAGCACTCCCTCAGTACTGGCACTGCCAGCCTCAATTATGGCGTTCAAGTTTCTGCAGTGTGGGGAGGGGGGCCTGAACCCACAACCCTCGGACCCGAGGGCGAGGCCTGCGGAGCCGGGTGGAGGTGGGGAATCTGAGATCAACTTCAGGGCAGGCAGTCAACTCTTGAAAGGGACTGTCACTGGCTGCAGCAAGCTCACAGGAGAAGAGGAGGAGTCCATTCAGCCCCTCACGCCTTACCCTACCATTCGGTGGGCTCATGGCTGATCGCATCGTCAGCTGTCCCTCGAGTCGAGGGTGACGCCCCCCTCAGGGTTGTTGAGTTTCTCCCAGGAGTCTTCATGTGGCGGGACAGTCCCATCCTCCACCCAGAGGTCTTTGGGTACATGGGGGCAGGATGACCCATGAAGTGGGGTGGGGGGTGGGGGAGGCGGAGTGCAGGATTTACTTCCGGTTACTCCCTTCTC
This sequence comes from Cetorhinus maximus, assembly GCF_964194155.1. NCBI lineage: Eukaryota > Metazoa > Chordata > Chondrichthyes > Lamniformes > Cetorhinidae > Cetorhinus > Cetorhinus maximus. The sequence continues at coordinate 3,183,126 of NC_135909.1, forward strand.
TGCCGCCGCTCTGCCTCATCCTGAAGGTGTCAGGATCTGCAGGTGGCGATGCAGCTCGGTGGGTGAGTGGTGCCTGGTTTTGAACGATTGGTAGCAAGCTCCTCCCCCCCAGTCGTCGATGTCAATCTCGCCGAGCTTCAAGGAGAGCCAGAGCGTCTGTGAAGCCTTTTCTTCATCTCCCCCCCACTGGAAACGCTGGCCATTTGAGAGCGGAGAAAACAGGAGCTGGTGGGGAAGAGGCCATCCAGACACAGTGTCCAGGCCAGCGTGGTTGATTTTGCAGGAGTTTTGCCTGAATGTTTGTGTGGAGCTGACTTCAAGAAGGGCACTGGCATTTGTTTATTGACTGAGAAGGTAGCGGCAGAGCCATTGCTGATGGAATTTCTCTAGCACTCTTCTGTGTCACTGATACACAGACCAGGTCTCACTGCAGTGTAGGAATGTGGTGACAACAACTGCTCTGTACACTAGCATTCTTGTTGATTTGAGGAGGTCATTGTGGTCAAACTCTCGCTGCTGTAGCTGGTAGAAGGCTGAGCCGCCACAGCTGATCCAGTGTTGGATCTCCTCATCTAAGGTTGCCTTTTGAGAGAGGTGGCTGCCAAGGTATGCTCAACATGGCTGATCCATACCTTGACTCTCATTCACCCACTGCCACTATAGAGATAAGAACAAGAGGCACCTTGTCCAGGTAGTTTAGAGGGAGATTTTCCCTACGTAGATCCATATATCCCAGAATGATCCCATCCCAATAAATTCCAGAATGATCCCATCAAATCCCAGCATGGTCCCTTTAAAGCCCAGAATGATTCCATCCCATCTAATCCCAGAATGATTGCAATCCATCCCATCTAATCCCAGAATGATCCCATCCCAGAAAATGCCAGAATGATCCCATCCCAGAAAATGCCAGAATGATCCCATCCCAAAAAATGCCAGAATGATCCCATCCCAAAAAATGCCAGAATGATCCCATCCCATCCCAAAAAATGCCAGAATGATTGCATCCCATCCCAAAAAAATCCCAAAATGATTGCATCCCATCCCAAAAGAATCCCAGAATGATTGCATCCCATCCCAAAAAAAATCCCAGAATGATCTCATCCAATGATTTCCAGAATGATCCCATCCCAAAAAATGCAAGAATGATCCCATCCCATCAAGTGCCAGAATAATCCCATCAAATGCCAGAATGATCCCAGTCCAACAAATCCCAAAATGATCTCACCCAATAATTCCCTGAATGATCCCATCCCAATAATCCCCTGAATGACCCCAATCCCAATAATCCCCTGAATGACTCCAATCCCAATAATCCCCTGAATGACCCCCCCATCCCAATAATCCCCTGAATGACCCCAATCCCAATAACCCCCTGAATGACCCCAATCCCAATAATCCCCTGAATGACCCCCATCCCAATAATCCCCTGAATGACCCCAATCCCAATAATTCCCTGAATGACCCCCCATCCCAATAATTCCCTGAATGACCCCCCATCCCAATAATTCCCTGAATGACCCCCCATCCCAATAATTCCCTGAATGACCCCCCATCCCAATAATCCCCTGAATGACCCCCCAATCCCAATAATTCCCTGAATGACCCCCCATCCCAATAATTCCCTGAATGACCCCCCATCCCAATAATCCCCTGAATGACCCCAATAATCCCCTGAATGACCCCCATCCCAACAAATCCCAAAACTATTGCATCCCATCAAATGCCAGAACGACCCCCATCGAATCCCAGAACGATACCCGCTCTCTGTGCCTCTCTTACCTGTTCGCTGTTACCTGTTGCTCTCGCCGGCTGATGAAGCCCCCCTGGGCTGCCCTTTCCACGGTCCCCGGTTGCCTCCTCCTCCTCCTCCTCCTCCACCACCTCCACCTCTTCCTCCTCTGCCTCTTCCTGCGCCCCCAGGACCCTCTGAACCGTCTCCCGTTGCTTCTCCCGGAGCAGCCGGAGCTCCTGCAAGCCGGCCAGGCTGGCTTCCAGCCTCTCCCCGACCCTCCGGCGGTCCAGCCCGGGGCTGGGGGCGCTCGCAGCCGCTTTGCGAGCCATGCCGAGAGCCTCCCGGGCTCGGTCAGGGATGCTCCGCTCCCTCCTTAGACACCTCTTCTCCCCCCCAAGGAGAGTAACAAGTTTGGGCGGGGAGGGGGTAAAGCAGGGATACAATGTAACGTGGCTGAAATGTATCCAAGTCAGTTTCACTGGGCGAAATGGACACAATGTAACAGGCAGGCAGCCTCTGATAGGCTGAGCCCGTCACATGACCCGAGGGAGGGGGCGTGGCCTCCCCCTCTCCTGGTCCCTGATTGGAGCAAACCCTGTATTTGACTGAGAAAGACTTTTCCAAAATGTTCCCATGATAATTCCACCCCCCCCCTCTCGCCAGACACACAAACAAAATCACATCTCTTTTTATTTATATAAATCTCTTTCCTTGTTTGAAGTGAATTAAAAAGTTTTGTCTCACGCCCTGAGGGAAGATGAGAAATTATATATATATGTATATATATCCCTGTGTGAGGATCAAAGGGGTTTAAAAACAACAATTCATACCTGTGTTAAAAAATGTAGCTGTGCTCACGAATCCTGTCTCGATCTGGGGGTGTGGATCACTCCTGCCACTTTCTTCCCCTCCCCTCTGCACCTCTGCTACCCCGTCTGGAGAAGGGTAGATGGAGTTAAGGGTGCGGAGCAGTCATCTAACTCAGTGGATGTTCAGGCTCGAGGGGCCGAATGGCCTGCTTTCCTTCACCCACACCCCCACCTCTCCTCGTTGCTATCCCAGATCCCAAGATTCCCAGAGACACGAGCGCGTAACCCTTGGTTAACATTTCCCCCGTGCAGCGCCGCGGGGAGTGCCGCGCTGTCAGAGGTGCCGGGTGAGTGGGTGAGAACGTAAGAAATAGGAGCAGGAGTAGGCCATTCGGCCCCTCAAGCCTGCCCCGCCATTCAATACGATCATGGCTGATCTGCCCCAGGCCTCAACTCCTCTTTCGTGCCAGCTCCTCATAGCCCTCAACTCCCCGATATTTCAAAAATCTGTCTACTTCCTCTTTAAATACTTTCAGTGATCTAGCCTCCACAACTCTCTGGGGTAGAGAATTCCAGACATTCACTGTCCTCTGAGAGGAGAAATTCCTTTGCATCTCAGTTTTAAATGAGTGTCCCCTTATTCTGTAACTATGTCCCCTAGTTCGAGATATCCCCCACTAGTGGAGACATCTTCTCAACATCTACCCTGTCAAGCCCCCTCCGAATCTTATACGTTTCAATAAGGTCACCTCTCATTCTACTAAACTCTAATGAATAAAGGCCTAACCTGTTTAGCTGTTCTTGATAAGTCAGCCCCTTCATCCCAGGAATCAGCCTAGTGAATCTCTTTTGAGCTGCCTCCAATGCCAGTATATCCTTTCTTAAATACGGGGACCAAAACTGTACACAGTACTCCAGGTGCAGCCTCACCAACACCCTGCACAGTAGTAACAAGACTTCCCTATTTTTAAACTCCAACCCCCTAGCAATACAGGCCAAAATCTCATTTGCCTTCTTAATTACAAGCTGCACCTGCATGTTAACTTTTTGTGTTTTATGCACAAGAACACCCAGATCCCTCTGTGCTGCACTTTTTTGGAGTCTCTCTCCATTTAAATATTAGTCTGCCTTTTGATTTTTTCTACCAAAGTGCATGACCTCACACTTTCCTACATTAAACTCCATCTGCCAAGTTTTTGCCCACTCACTCAACCTGTCTATACCCCCTTGCAGCTTCCTTATGTCCTCATCACAACATGCCCTCCCACCTATTTTTGTATTGTCAGCAAATTTGGATACATTACACTCTGCCCCCTCCTCAAGTCATTAATATAGATAGTAAATAACTGAGGCCCAAGGATTGATCCTTGTGACATCCCACTAGTTATGTCTTTCCAACCTGAAAAAGACCCATTAATCCTGACTCTCTGTCTTCTGTGTGTTAACCAATCCTCAATCCATGCTTATACATTACCCTCAATACCGTCAGCTCCTATCTTGTGCAATAACCTTCTATGTGGCACCTTATCGAATGCCTTCTGGAAATCCAAATACACTACATCTACCGGTTCCCCTTTATCAACTCTGCTTGTTATATTATCAAAGAACTCTAGCAAATTTGTCAGACATGATCTCCCTTTCACAAAACCATGTTGACTCTGTTTGATTGCGTTAAGCTTTTCTAAATGTCCTGCAATTTCTTCCTTAAGCATTTTCCCAATGACAGATGTTAGGCTGACTGGCCTATAGTTTCCTACTTTTTGTCTCCCTCCCTTCTTGAACAGGGGCGTCACATTAGTTGTTTTCCAATCCGCTGGGACTCTCCTGGAATTCAGTGAGTTCTGGAATATTTCGACCAATGCTTCCACTATCTCTGCAGCCACTTCCTTTAAAACCCTTGGATGCAGGTCATCAGGTCCTGGTGACTTGTCTGCCTTTAGTCCCATTAGTTTGTCAAATACTTTGTCCCTCGTGATAGAGACTGTTACAAGATCTTTCCTCGCATTAGCTCCTTGCTTATCTAATATCTTTGGGATGTTTATAGTGTCCTCCACCGTGAAGACCAATGCAAAATATTGGTTTAAATTATCTGCCATTTCCCTGTTCCCTGACTGTTCCAGTTGCATCCTCCAAGGGTCCCACGCTCAATTTAGCTACTCCCTTTCTTTTTATATAGCTATAGAGGCTCTTGCTATCTGTTTTTATAATTCTTGCCAATTTACTTTCATAATCGGTTTTCTCCCTTTTTATTAGCTTTTTAGTCATCCACTGCTGATTCCTAAAAAAATTCCCAATCCTCTGGCCACTAGTTTTTGCCGCTTTTTATGCCTTAGTTTTTGATTGGATACTCTCCTTGACCACCTTTGTTAACCATGGGTGGTTCATCCTTCTCATCGAGTCCTTCTTTTTGACCAGGATAAAGTTTTCCTGAGCGTTATGAAATATCTGCTTAAATATCTGCTACTGCTCATCCTCAGACCTTCCCCTTGGTCTATTTTCTGAGCCCGCTTTAGACAACTCTTTCTTCATACCTCTGTAATTGCCCTCATTTAAGTTGAGGACACTGGTTTGAGACCCGAGTTGCTCACCTTCAAACTGAATTTGAAATTCTATCGTGTTGTGATCGCTACCCCCTAGAGGATCCTTAATTACAGGATCTCTTATTAATCCCACCTCATTACACATTACTAGATCTAAAATAGCCTGTTCCTGGGTAGGTTCTGCAATGTATTGCTCTAAGAAACAATCCCTGATGCACTCTACAAATTTGTCTTCCATGTTACCCCTGCTAATCTGATTTGTCCAATCAATATGCAGATTAAAATCACCCATGACAATTGTAGCGCCCTTCTTACACGCCTCCATTATTTCCCGATTTATACTATGTTCTACAGTGAGGCAACTCTTCGGGGGCATATAGATGACTCCCACCTGTGACTTCTTCCCCTTGCTATTCCTTATGTCGACCCAAAACTGATTCCATATCATGAGCTATGCCATCTATGTCACTACTCACCACTGCACTGATAGCTTCCTTTATTAACAAAGCTACCCCACCTCCTTTTCCTTTTTGCCTATTTCTACAGAACGTCGAATACCCTTCAATATTGAGTTCCCAGTCTTGGTCACCATGCAACCAGATGTCTGTAATAGCCATCAAGTCATATCCTTATATTTCTATTTGTGCCGTCAACTCATCTATCTTGTTACAAATGCTGGTTGAGCGCGAAATGTTCCGATTACAAAATGGCTTCCTGTCCGCAATTCTGATTTTGTGGTTTTGGACTCGTCTTTCTGCCAATGTCTCCCATAGGGTGTCAACATTACAACCCACCCCCCCCCCTCCCCCGCAAACACACACCTGTCACCTGCCCCCACCCCCAATTTGGTTTTGCAATGTAAACAGTCATGGTGTAGTTGCGGGCTCCGGCCACCGGGTGTCACAGTGGAGTGATGCTCTCCTTGGATTTGCTGCCATCTTTAATAATGACATTGGAATTCATGAGGAGAGGGGTTGGTGGGCTAGTTGCTGGAGCAACACCCGCACTTCAGGAAGGGAGGGACTGGGGTTTAGGTCTGTGGGGTCAAGAAGTTGAGACGTGAGACAGATTTGCAGCGCACAGGAAGATCCCAGGACTGTGCCAAGCGTTCTACGGACAGGGTCAATCTGGGCTGTGACAGCCAGGATCCTGCACAGTTCCAACAAGGGTCCCTGCGAACAAGGAGCCAACATTATTAAGTGGAACGCATCAAGTGGTAACATTGCATCTGCCCACCTAACCCCCTCCCTGCCACCATTGCCATCAGTCAGGGCAACTCTCTCTTGCCTGTGAGTCAGAAGGTCGTGGGTTCGAATCCCCACTCCAGAGACTTGAGCTCCATAATCCAGGCCGACGCTCCCAGTGCCAGTACTGAGGGAGTGCTGCACTGTCAGAGGTGCCGTCTTTCAGGATGAGACATTAAACCGAGGCCCCGTCTGCCCCCTCGGGTGGGGGTAAAAGATCCCATGGCCACTATTGGAAGTAGAGTGGGGGGAGTTCTCCCCCCGTGTCCTGGGGCCAATATTTAACCCTCAACCAACATCACTAAAAACAGATGATCTGGGTCATTATCACATAGGAAATAGGAGGCCATTTGGCCCCTCGAGCCTGCTCCACCATTCAATTCAATCATGGCTGATCTTCCACCTCAACATCTTCCCACACTATCCCCGTATCCCTGGATATCTTAATATCTAGAAACCTATCGATCTCTGTCTGGAACACACTCAATGACTGAGTCACCACGGTCCTCTGGGGGAGACAATTCCGAAGATTCACCAACCCTCTGAGGGAAGGAATTGCTCACTCCGTGGGAGCTTGCTGTGCGTAAATTGACAGCTGCGTCGCCTACGTGGCAACAGTGACTGTGAGGGGCTATGGGGGCATCCTGAGGATGCTACACAAAAGGTGCTACACAAATGCAAGTCCTTATATTGGCGACCGAGCCTTCAGCTGCCTGGGGAACCAGACTCTGGAATTCCCTCCCTGAAGCCCCTTGACATCCTCACCCCGCCCCCAAACCACCTCTTTGATCAAGTTTTTTAGTCACCTGCGGGGTCCGAGTATCCGTTTGCCTCTGGTTCAGTCCAATTACGTCTTTGTGATGTGCTCTGTTTTGTTGCTTAATTGAATTAAAAAACTGACCAAGCGAGTTCACCTTTTTAAAATGGAGTTATTCTTTCATGGGGTGTGAGTGTCACTGGCAAGGTCAGCATTTGTTGCCTATCCCTAACTGACCCTTGAACTGAGTGCCTTGCTCAGCCATTTACAGAGGGCCATTGAGAGTCAGCCACATTGCTGTGTGTCTGGAGTCACATGTAGGCCAGACCAGGTAAGGGTGGTAGATTTCCTTCCCCTAAAGGGACATTAGTGAACCAGATAGGTTTTTAATAACAATCAATAAATCACAGTCACCAATACCAAGACTAGCTTTTTAATGGAATTTAAATCCCACCAGCTGACATGGTCAGATTTGAACCCACATCCCCAGAGCATTAAGCTGAGCCTCTAGGTTGCTAACCCAGCTACATACCACTACACCACTGTCACCCTGTCACACAACATGCCGATACAGAGAGAGAAATAACACTCTCACTTTCACCTTTCACAGATGCAAACTGACAAAATTATTGTACTTTTTTTGGCAGTGTAGTCACCGCTGTAATGTCGGAAACGCACAGCAAATTTTCACACAGCAAGATCCCACAATTAGTGATCACCTGTTTTTTTTTAATACATGGGTTGAGTGATAAATATTGCATGTGAAAATCTCACAGCCACTGTTGGAAGAAGAGCAGGGGAGGAGGAAATCAATTACCAAAGTAGGGAAGTGATGCTTCAGTTGTACAGGGCACCACATCTGGAGCACTGTGCACAGTATTGGTCTCCTTATTTAAGGAAGGATGTAAATGTGTTGGAAGCCATTCAGAGAAAGTTTACTAGGCTAATAACAGGAAAGGTTGGACAGGTTAGGCCTGTATCTGCTGGAGTTTGGAAGAGTGAGAGGCGGCTTGAGTGAAACTTTAAAGATCCTGAGGGGTCTTGACAGGTTGGATGTGGAGAGGACGTTTCCTCTTGTGGGAGAATCTAGAACGAGGGGGTCACTGTTTAAAAATAAGGGGTCGCCCATTTAAGACGGAGATGAGGAGAATTCTTTCTCTCAGAGGGTCGTGAGTCTTTGGAACTCTCTTCCTCAAAAGGCAATGGAAGCAGAGCCTTTGAATATTTTTAAGGCAGAGCTGGATAGATTCTTGATAAGCAAAGGGGGTGAAAGGTTATCGGGGGTCAGGCGGGAATGTGGGGTTGAGGATACGATCAGGTCAGCCACGATCTTATTGAATGGTGGAGCAGGCTCGAGGGACCGAGGGTGTTCTCCCCAATGCCCTTGGGGGGGGGGAGGGGGCAACACTTACCTCTCAATCAACCTCACTGAAAAAAAACACAGATGACCTGGGTCATTATCACGTTGCTGTCTGTGGGATCTTGCTGTGCGCAAACTGGATGCCGTGTTTCCTAGGCTACAACAGTGACTGCACTTCAAAAAAAATGAGTCCTTCATTGGCTGTGAGATGCCTCGGAGCGTCCTGAGGTAACCCTAACCCTAATCCTCCCAGCCCCCACCCCACCCCCATGCCCCTTTTCTGTAGAATCCCAGACTCTTCAACCTCAGACAACTTCAGCTCGGCTGCACCTGTCTGCGCTGGGTGCTTGGTGGAGAAGGTTGACCAAGACTGTACCACAGGGAAAAGATCTCCTGGGCAGAAAGTCCCTGTACCTGCAGTGCTACCTTGTGGAGTCTTTGAGAACAGCAATGTTCACCTCACTGGTTTTCCATCAGGCAGCATGTTTTGTGCTGCCTGGGCTCGAGCACAGGTTCCAACCTTGTTCCCCGTTGTTATATAGTAAAGCAGCATTCCCAGCTCAGAATCAGGCCATTCGGCCCTTCTGCTGCGTCCTGGTGTTTCTGCTCCACAGGAGGCCCCTCCCACCCCCCCTCTTCATCTCGCCCCATCAACATATCCTTCTACTCCTTTCTCCCTCACGCGTTTATCCAGCTTTGTAACCTCCTCCAGCCCCTACACCCTCCCTATCTCTGTAACCTCCTCCAGCCCCTACACCCTCCCTATCTCTGTAACCTCCTCCAGCCCCTACAACCCTCCCTATCTCTGTAACCTCCTCCAGCCCCTACAACCCTCCCTACCTCTGTAACCTCCTCCAGCCCCTACAATCCTCCCTATCTCTGTAACCTCCTCCAGCCCCTACAACCCTCCCTATCTCTGTAACCTCCTCCAGCCCCTACAACCCTCCCTATCTCTGTAACCTCCTCCAGCCCCTACAACCCTCCCTATCTCTGTAACCTCCTCCAGCCCCTACACCCCTCCCTATCTCTGTAACCTCCTCCGGCCTCTACAACCCTCCCTATCTCTGTAACCTCCTCCAGCCCCTACAACCCTCCCTATCTCTGTAACCTCCTCCAGCCCCTACAACCCTCCCTATCTCTGTAACCTCCTCCAGCCCCTACACCCCTCCCTATCTCTGTAACCTCCTCCGGCCTCTACAACCCTCCCTATCTCTGTAACCTCCTCCAGCCCCTACAACTCTCCCTATCTCTGTAACCTCCTCCAGCCCCTACAACCCTCCCTATCTCTGTTACCTCCTCCAGCCCCTACAACCCTCCCTACCTCTGTAACCTCCTCCAGCCCCTACAACCCTCCCTATCTCTGTAACCTCCTCCAGCCCCTACAACCCTCCCTACCTCTGTAACCTCCTCCAGCCCCTACAACCCTCTCTATCTCTGTAACCTCCTCCCCCTACAACCCTCCCTATCTCTGTAACCTCCTCCAGCCCCTACAACCCTCCCTATCTCTGTAACCTCCTCCAGCCCCTACAACCCTCCCTATCTCTGTAACCTCCTCCATCCCCTACACCCCTCCCTATCTCTGTAACCTCCTCCAGCCTCTACAACCCTCCCTATCTCTGTAACCTCCTCCAGCCCCTACAACTCTCCCTATCTCTGTAACCTCCTCCAGCCCCTACAACCCTCCCGATCTCTGTAACCACCTCCAGCCCCTACAACTCTCCCTATCTCTGTAACCTCCTCCAGCCCCTACAACCCTCCCGATCTCTGTAAACTCCTCCAGCCCCTACAACCCTCCCTATCTCTGTAACCTCCTCCAGCCCCTACACCCCTTCCTATCTCTGTAACCTCCTCCAGCCCCTACAACCCTCCGAGATCTCTGCGCTCCTCCAGTTCTGGTTTCTTGAGCATTCCACGATTTCCCATCGCTCCAACATTGGCCGTGCTTTCAGCTGCCTGGGGGCTCTAAGCTCTGGAATTCCCCCCCTAAACCTTTCCACCTCTCTCTCTCTCTCCCCCTTTAAGACGCTCCTTAAAACCGACCTCTTTGGCCAAGCTTTTGGTTACCTGTCCCTATGGCTCGATGTCCGATTTTGTTTATTAATATTTCAGTGGCGCCTTGGAAGGTTTTACTGTGCTCAAGGTGCTATATAAATGCAAGTTGTCATTGAGAGACTAGTGACCTCAGCGACATTATTATCCCAGCTTATGCGCCCAGGCAATTGTCAGCCTTGGGCTAAAATGGTGCGTGATCAGCCTTGGAACGCCACTGCCCTCTGACCCCATTCCTGGTTGGAAAGTCAGGATATTGAGTGGAGGGAGAGGATTGGGAAGGTCTGTGATACCTCCCATGGTCCATCATCCAGCTGATGCTCCCTGTTCCTGGGGCTGGATGAGGGTCAATGAATTTGGGAAAGGGGGTGGGGCCTGAAAGACCAGTGGCAGCAGACTCTAAAAAGTAACTTTCAAAATGTGAATGGGGTTGTCCTTAAAGACAGTGGATCAATTTTTGATGAGTATGTCTGCCAAAGTACTTTAAAAAAATCGGTTCCTGGGATGTGGGCATCGCTGGCTAGGCTAGCATGTATTGCCCGTCCCTAATTGCCCTTGTTCAGAGGGCATTTAAGAGTCAATAACATGGGTCTGGAGTCAGGATAAGGCAGGCACATCTTACCCTAAAGGTTATTAGTGAGGCAGATGGGTTTTTATTTTTACAAACAATTGGCAATATTTTCACTTTTAATTCCAGATTTGTATTGAACTCATTCAAATTTCACCATCAGCCACAGTGGGGATTTGTCCCCAGAGTATTACCCTGGAATACCAGTCCAGTGACATTACCAACACCCACCTCCCCATTACAGCAGTGGCCTCCTGCAGTGTGTGACCAGGAATCTCTCTCCCTGTTGGGCACATTGGAAGGATTTAAAGACACATAACCAACCTGCTGGATTTATACACCTCCCTACAGGAGACAAGTCCTGGGTTGAGGCTTGAACCCAGTCCTGAGACAGGGACACTATCACTGCTCCACAGCGATTCAATAACTACTTGAAAAAAAAAACCCAGAGCTAATTGAGTGGGGAGGGAGTTCTAATTGCAAAGAGCTCGCACAGTCAGGAGGGGCCGAATGGTCGTCTTCTTGCGCTGCAGTCAGCCACTGCAGTGCAAGGTGAGGTCAGTACCAGAGCATCCCTCCTCCTCTCTCTCTCTCTGTTAACAATCTGTCTTCACAGGGGATGTTTAAGAACCTCCCCGGCCATGTCCCTGGGAAAGGGGGGGTTAACAGATTAAATTGCTGGCTGGGAGGTGAATGGTCAGTGAAAGGTGGCTGCACATGTCGGGGCCAATTATGCGGGGCCGGGTCGGACCATCTTAATAAGCGTGGCCGAGCGGAAAGAGGAATCCGGCTCTTCACTGGGAGAAGCGTCAGAATAGATCAATCCATGGCCCCCTCAGAGCGCTCCCTGGATTGTAGACCCTTCAAGGAGAGGCGCAGTTTAGGTCAGGACTTCCTCGCTCGTTGTAAATTACATTTGCAAATTTCACTAATTGCTTTTGGCTAAGTTTCCAAACTTTCTGGAACTGTGGTTTGTTTGCTTTTGTTTTAAAAGTTCTAAAACTACAAACTTTTTTTTTTCCAATATCATCTCAGAACTTTTTGGTTTCTTTTTATATATATATATAAAAAAAACAAATGTTTTTAAACCTTTTCTTAGCTCTAAGAAGAAGCGAAGTGACCAATATCCGCAGCAAATACCCCAACAAACTGCCGGTTAGTATCCTTGGGATCAAAGGGTTTTTGTTTTATTTGGGGAGGGGGGTAAGTGGGTTCATTTGTGTTTTGAGTTGTTGGGAGGGTGTGTTTTAGGGGATTTGAATGCAGTGCTCGATGATCAACTTGAATCATCTATCTTGTAACGTGCAACAAGGTATAGCAGACTGAATCAACCCTTTTGTTAAAAACAAATCTATTGGTATCATTTTAGAAACTTGCTTTCTGTTTATGAAGAAGGGCCTGACTTTGGTTCTTGTACACAGTTGTGATGGCTACTTAAACTCGCCAGTACTCTTTTTGTAGAAAATATTACATTAACGATTTAATTATCTAATTTTCCAAAATATTTTTCAGAAGGTGCCCACTGTGTCCATGTTGGCTCTCTGAATGAGTAACTCACCCAGTGTCATTCTCCTGTAACCCTTTTTTCAGATAATCCAATTCCCTTTTAAGTGCCTCGATTTGAACCTGCCTCCACCACACACTCTCGGGCAGTGCTCCCCAGATCCAAAGCACCTGTTGTGTGAAAAATGCTGCCCTTATTGAGGGATTATGAGAATGGTGCAGGAAAATGGCGTTGAACTAGAAGATCAGCCATGATCTCATTGAATGGTGAGGTGGGCTTGATGGGCTGAATGGCCTCCTCCTGCTCCTATTTCTTAAGAAGTTACTCCTTGTGTCTCCAGGGCTTATTTGGCCGACTCCCTTAATTGTATGCCCTCTCGTTCTCAATCTTTTCACCAATGGGAAGTGCAAATTCCCTTAAATCTGTACCCTCTTGTTGATCCTTCTGCCAATAGGAACAGTTTCTCCCTATTTGCTCTGCAATAGCTCAAACAGCTCCAGCTGCTGCCTGAACAGTTATCCTCCGCCAAACCCTTCAGTTCCACAGTAACTCTAAAATACCTTTCCCCACTTTTTATTTCTGGTTCCATTGTTCTCGCATCTCTTTGAACTCCAATCCTTCCAAATATTAAAATCTTTCATATCTCTATCTTGTCTTTGCTTTTGGGTCAATAAAATATAACATCCTTCCCCCTTCTACCTATGGAACTCCTGCAAGATGCAAACATGTTTCTTGTCACCTGACTCCCCTTTGATATTCAAACAAACTCTCAACTTATCTAAAAATGCAAATATTAGATCTAACCTATTCACTTGTACCTCAAACATAATACTTCTATCCTTTTCATGTTTCAGACCCCCCCAGACAACCTGACTCCTTTTAGTCGCTGCCCAGTTTAATAACATCTCACACACTCTCTTTCACACACACACCCTTTTCCACAGAATAACACTATTTCCCCCAAAATATTTCTAAAGAACACATTTCTCTCATCACCAGATTTTCGAAATCATGATTTCTTATTTCACGTCCAAGAAATTTCAACTGCCTTTTCCTGATCTTGGTTAGCTGAGCTCTTTGGACCCAGATTTTATTTATTTATTTATTAGCAACTCTTTAGTTGGTAATGTGACCAGTCCAAGATACCTTCTTCATAGAATATGTAAGTTTTTAATTGGGGACTCTTTTCTCAAGAGGTGAAAGGGCAGGGTTCCATCTGCTGGGCTCAATGTTATTCAAGGAATAAATCCACTCTTTTCTTGAAATCAGCCCTGTTGTAATTGCAGCATCTATCACCTTGAAGGAAGCTGTGTTATATGTACCAATCTTGTTCTGTGATGGATTCAACATCCTGGGGGTTACCGTTAACCAGAAACTGAACTGGACCAGCCATATAAATACTGTGGCTATAAGAGTAGGTGAGGATCCTGTGGCGAGTAACTCACCTCCTGACTCCCCAAAGCCTGTCCACCATCTACAAGGCACGAGTCAGGAGTGTGATGGAATACTCTCCACTTGCCTGGGTGAGTGCAGCTCCAACAACGCTCAAGAAGCTTGACATAAGCATAGGGGATAAAGCAGCCCCGCTTGATTGGTACCACATCCACTACCTTCAACATTCACTCCCTCCACCACTGACGCACAGTGGCAGCAGTGTGTGTACCATCTACAAGATGCATTGCAGGATCTCACCAAGGCTCCTTCGACAGCACCTTCCAAACCTGCAACCTCTGCCATCTAGAAGGACAAGGGCAGCAGACACATGGGAACACCACCACCTGCAAGTTCACCATCCTGACTTGGAACTATAATTGCTGTCCCTTCACTGTCACTGGATCAAAATCCTGGTACACTCTAACAGCATGGTGGGTGCACCTACACCACACAGACTGCAGCAGTTCAAGATGGTGGCTCATCACTACCCTCTTGTGGTAATTGGGGATGGGTAATAAATGCTGATCTGGCCAGTGATGCCCACATCCCATGAGTGAATTTTCCAAAACAAAGTTTTTTGTAGCAACATTCTAACTGTATTGGTTAATGGGAGGCTCAAATGGTAGCTGTTTCAGGGACAATGGGATTGAGGGAGCTCACTGCACATGGGAGGTTGCAGTCTGTCACTCTGAGCTGGAAGACCAAAGCTGATGTCCAAGGTGTTGATCTCACTGCTGTTTCGTTCATCCATCTCTCTCTCTCTCTTTCCTTCCCCAGGTGATAGTGGAGCGTTACCTCAAGGAGAGATCGCTACCGCACTTGGATAAGTCCAAGTACCTCGTACCCCTGGAACTCAATCTGTGTCAGTTCATGATCATTATCAGGTGAGATGAGCCAGATCCAATCTCCTGGGATAATAGGGAGAGGGTGAGGCTCCTCGGTGTTGGGAGGGGGGTGGGGAGAAATGTTAAATAGGTTCCTGTTCTCAGTAGCCTCCCTCTGAATGAACTGGCATGTGTTCTGAAAATTGGGTAAAAATGGTTGAGTTCTGATGAGGCAATAATCTGCTTTGGAGATTCTGATCTCGTATCCGCACCATCACTAAGACTGCCTGTTTCCACCTGCCCAACTTCACTCGTCTCATCTGCTGCTGAAATCTTCCTCCATGCCTTTTATTACCTCTGGAATCAACTATTCCCAATGCACTCCTGGCTGCTCTCCCACATTCTACCCTCTCTAAATTTGACATTAGCCAAATCTTTGCTGCCTGTGTCTCAACTCAGTGAGTCCTGTTCCCCTATCACCCCCCACCAACCCCCTGGCTCCCGGTCAAGCAACATTTGGATTTTAAAATTCACACTTTTTTTTTCAAATCCTTCCATGGTCTCATCCCTCCCTATCTCTATAACCTTTTTAAACTAAAATGGCAGGGGGATGGGAACCTATGCAAGGAGTCAGAGGAGGTGGAATCAAGGACAAGAATAAAAGGCAGAAAGGGGAATAAGAAAAGTGATAGGCAGAGAAATCAAGGTTAAGAATCAAACAGGGCCTCAGTGAAAAATAACAGGAACGGGACAAGTCATCTTAAAAAGACAAGCTTTAAGGCTTTGTGCCTTAATGTGAGGAGAATTCGCAATAAAGTGGATGAATTAACCGCGCAAATGGATGTAAACAGGTATGACATAGTCGGGATTACGGAGATATGGCTGCAGGGTGACCAGGGATGGGAACTGAACATCCAGGGGTATTCAGTATTTAGGAAGGACAGACAAAAAGGAGAAGGCGGTGGAGTTGCATTGCTGGTTAAAGAGGAAATTAACGCAATAGTGAGGAAAGATATTAGCTCCGACAATGTGGAATCTGTATAGGTAGAGCTGAGAAACACTAAGGGGCAAAAAACATTAGTGGGGGTTGTATATGGACCCCCAAACTGTAGTGGTGATGTTGGGAATGGCATTAAACAGGAAATTAGAGACGCATGCAATAAAGGAACATCTGTAATTATGGGTGACTTTAATCTGCATATAGATTGGGCAATTCAAATTAGTAACAATACCGTAGAGGAGGAATTCCTGGAGTGTATACGGGATGGTTTTCTGGGCCAATACGTTGAGGAACCAACTAGAGAACAGGCCATCCTAGACTGGGTATTGTGTAATGAGAAAGGAATAATTGGCAATCTAGTTGTGCGAGGCCCCTTGGGGATGAGCGACCATAATATGATAGAATTCTTCATCAAGATGGAGAGTGACGTAGTTGATTCTGAGACTAGGATCTGGAATCTTAATAAAGGAAACTACGATGGTGTGAGGCGCGAGTTGGCTATGATGGATTGGGAAACATTACTTAAAGGGATGACGGTGGATAGGCAATGGCAAATATTCAAAGAGCACATGGGTGAACTGCAACAATTGTTTATTCCTGTCTGGCGCAAAAGTAAAACAGGAAAGGTGGCCAAACCATGGCTTACAAGGGAAATTAGAGATAGTATTAGATCTAAGGCAGAGGCATACAAATTGGCCAGAAAAAACAAGACCTGAGGATTGGGAGCACTTTAGAATTCAGCAAAGGAGGACCAAGGGATTGAATTAAGAAGGGGAAAATAAAGTACGAGAGTAAGCTTGTGGGGAACATAAAAACTGACTGTAAAAGTTTCTATGGGTATGTGAAGAGAAAAGATTGAAGAAGACAAATGTAGGTCCCTTACAGTCTGAAACAGGGGAATTTATAATGGGGAACAAAGAAATGGCTGACCAACTAAATACATACTTTGGTTCTGTCCTCACAAAGGAGGACACAAATAACATACCAGAAATGTTGGGGAACACAGGGTTTAGTGAGAGGGAGGAACTGAAAGAAATCGGTATTAGTAGGGAAATGGTGTCAGAGAAATTGATGGGATTGAAGGCCGATAAATCCCCGGGGCCTGACAATCTACATCCTAGAGTACTTAAGGAAGTGGCCCTAGAAATAGTGGATGCATTGGTGGTCATCTTCCGAGATTCTATAGACTCTGGAATAGTTCCTATAGATTGGAGGGTAGTTAATGTAACCCCACTATTTAAAAAGGGAGGTAGAGGGAAAACAGGGAATTATAGACCAGTCAGCCTGACGTCGGTAGTGGGGAAAATTCCAGAGTCCAAGATAAAAGATTTAATAGCTGAGCACATGAAAAACAGTGGCAGAATTGGGCAGAGTCAGCATTGGTTTTACAAAAGGGAAATCATGCTTGACAAATCTACTGGAATTTTTCAACAATGTAACTAGTAGAGTTGATGAGGGAAAGCCAGTGGATGTGGTTTATTTGGACTTTCAGAAGGCTTTCAGCAAAGTCTCACATAAGAGATTAGCATGTAAAATTAAAGGGCATGGGATTGGGGGTAGTGTATTCAGATGGATAGAAAACTGGTTGGCAGACAGGAAACAAAGAGGAGGAATAAACGGGTCTTTTTCCGAATGGCAGGCAGTAACTAGTGGGGTACCGCAGGGATCGGTGCTGGGACCCCAGCTATTCACAATATATATTTAATGATTTTGGATGAGGAACTAAATGTAATATCTCCAAATTTGCAGATGACACAAAGCTGGGTGGGAGGGTGAGCTGTGAGGAGGATGCAGAGATGCTTCAGGACAAGCTGAGTGAGCAAATGCATGGCAGATGCAATATAATGTGGACAAATGTGAGGTTATCCACTTTGGTAGCAAAAACAGGAAGGCAGATTATTATCTGGCTGTAAATTGAGGGAGGGGAATGTGCAACGAGACCTGGGTGTCCTCGTACACCAGTCGCTGAAGGTAACCATGCAGGTGCAGCAGGCGGTAAAGAAGGCAAATGGTATGTTGGCCTCCATAGCCAGAGGATTTGAGTACAGGAGCAGGGATGTCTTGCTGCAATTGTACAGGGCCTTGGTGAGACCACACCTGGAATATTGTGTGCAGTTTTGGTCTCCTTATCTGAGGAAGGATGCTCTTGCTATAGAGGGAGCGCAGCGAAGGTTTATCAGACTGATTCCTGGGATGGCGGGACTGACATATGAGGAGATTGAGTCGGTTAGGATTATATTCATTGGAGTTCAGAAGAATGAGGGGGTATCCTCCTAGAAACATATAAAATTCTAACAGGACTAGACAGGGTAGATGCAGGAAGGATGTTCCTGATGGTGGGGGAGTCCAGAACCAGGGGTCACAGACTGAGGATACGGGGTAGACCATTTAGGACTGAGATGAGGAGAAATTTCTTCACCCAGAGAGTGGTGAGCCTGTGGAATTCACTACCACAGAAAGTAGTTGAGGCCAAAACATTGTATGTTTTCAAGGAGTTGGATATAGCTCTTGGGGCGAAAGCGGGAGCAGGCTATTGAGTTGGATGATCAGCCATGATCATAATGAATGGCGGAGCAGGCTCGATGGGCCGAATGGCCTACTCCTATTTTCTATGTTTTAACCTCCTGCAACCCTCCCTATCTGTCATCACCTCCAATTCTGGCCTCTTATGCATTTCTAATTATAATCGTTCCACCAAGTGTGGCCATGGCTTCAGCTGCCTGGGGGCCCTAAGCTTTGGAATTCCCTCCCTAAACCCCTCCACCTTTCCTAATGTAGGTCTATATGCCTCGATATAGAAATTTACAGCAGAGAGGGCTATTTGGCCAATGTAATGCAGAATGAATCCCACTTTCTCCTTATAGTCCTATTGTTATCTGGTGTATTATTCAATTTTCCTCAAATCTGTTTCAACCACACAATGTACAGATTCTAACAATCGTGTAAAAGGAAATGTATCCCTCTAAGCGGTTACCAAAAGTTAATCTTGTGAATGACAGAGACCTGGGGGTGTATAGATCTTTGAAGGTGATAGGATGTAGATGAGTAGTTAGCAAAGGATATGGGATCTTGGGCCTCATCAACAGAGGTATTGAGTACAAAAGCAGGGAAGTTATGCTGAACCTTTTCCCTATCAAAATTCTGAGCAGATAACAAGGCTGGTATGAGAATACCAGAAACTGGGAGAGTTCAGAGATTAATCTCTGGTGCTGAGGGTGCTGCCCTTGTACATAGTGGGCATGACTTAGCCGTAGAAAGTCTACATCATTGGGTGTTGCCGATTCCTCAAGGCTGGTTGGGTCCACTTCAATCCCTGATTTCCCACAATCTAAAACCTCCATTATATTGTGCTGTGGGGGTTAGTGTGCAGAGTACACATTGGCAGCCGAAAAAGGATTTCTCCCCAGTGTGTTCTCCTGATGTGAGAAATGCCACGCGTACACAAATATGCAGGCTAAAAACCATAAGTCAGATTTATTTACAAATTAAAATACACAGAAGCAGACATAAGTTAACACAAGTTAGTTTAAAATGGGTTAAAATGCCCTCCATTTTTTTTCCTTCAGCTGTTTCTTACTGGTGGATGTGAATAAGTATCAGGACTCCTGGGTGTAGAGAGTGTTAGGTAAACCTTCATGATGCTGTAGGCAATCCAATTTGCAGTACGTAGTTTAATTTTAATCTCTTGCACCAGAACTTTCAAGTACAGATAAACTCTCAATTATTGAGACACAAATGAGATTCGTAGCGCAAATATAAATCAGGAGCTCCTACACTGTCTAATTTCTAGGGAGAGCATAGTTTGATATTTTGACCATGTACTAGTGTTTTAGTTAGAATAACCAAAAGCTTTATTCTGGTTCAATTCCGATTGAACAACCTGACTTTGCCCTATTAAATTAAGACCTAGGCTTCTGTTCTAAATCTGGCTACATCTGCTAACTCACAGCAACCAACACAACCATTTACTTAAGTGGTGATCTCCCCCCAAAAGGGCCAATTTCCCCACAGCCACCTCCAACGCACCTAACCCACTTGTAAAATCTTCACCCTGTGCAGGAGCCGAATGTCCCTTACTTCAAGTCAAGTCTTTTACATGATGGTAAATGACAGGAGCCTGGCGAGCATGTCCCTAACCATGGCCGAGATCTACACCGAGTTCAAGGAGGAGGACGGCTTTCTCTACATGACCTATGCCTCGCAGGAAATGTTTGGCCGCCTCGTCCTGGGTGAGGGCGGCTCCTGACGGCCTGTGCCTTGGCCCCGACTGGGAAATGCCGATAACCCAGTGGTCTGATTTATTATTTTTTTAAACTCTTCTATCTTTCTGTAACGTGCCTGCGTCCTCTTTGATTCCTGCACGTGCGATGGCTCCTTTCTATTACTGCCACACCCCCCCCAGCCCCCCTCAAATTCCACAGAGGAACGCGTTTGGAAATGGCATTAACCTGACAGTCCCTTCACATCCATGCTGTGTGCATTTAAGATCGAGGTTGTTTGGGTGTTGCCAGTTCTAAGGCTCAAATAGCACAGGATCCCTGAAGTCCTGAACACTTCACCAGTCTGCATATCAAGCTAACTCGGACCTTGCTGACTTTGGGCTGTGAATCTATTATGACTCGGTTTCTCTGACTGGATGTAACACCTACCGTTGGAATAAGACATCATCATTCACACCACCGGCCATACAGCTGGACTGCAGTAGGAGGATCTTTTTCAGCTGGTTAAGTGTGTTTTATACTGTGTCAAGGGTTGGTGGTGGGGGGGGGTCCTCAAAAGCAGCGTGGGGGGAGGTTATGATGAATGTGTGCTTCTAAGCTGGGATCTGTTCTAAAAAGCAGGCACTTGAAATAAAAGACAGCAGACTGAGAAAGTGGTATACCCTTTTGTGTTTCAGTTAGTGGTGAATGTGCAGCTGATGTGCAGGCTGACCAGCGGAGCAGTACAACAGAGTGCAGCACTGTCAGAGGTGCCATCTTTTAGATGAGACACAAACTGAAAACTGTTTCCGTTAAAAGATTGTTTTGCAAAGCTCCACGAAACACTCCCGGGACAGGCACAGCACGGGGTTAGATACAGAGTAAAGCTTCCTCTACACTGTCCCCATCAAACACTCCCAGGACAGGTACAGCACGGGGTTAGATACAGAGTAAAGCTCCCTCTACACTGTCCCCATCAAACACTCCCAGGGCAGGTACAGCACTGGGTTAGATACAGAGTAAAGCTCCCTCTACACTGTCCCCATCAAACACTCCCAGGACAGGTACAGCACGGGGTTAGATACAGAGTAAAGCTCCCTCCACACTGTCCCTATCAAACACTCCCAGGGCAGGTACAGCACAGGGTTAGATACAGAGTAAAGCTCCCTCTACACTGTCCCCATCAAACACTCCCAGGACAGGTACAGCATGGGGTTAGATACAGAGTAAAGCTCCCTCTACACTGTCCCCCATCAAACACTCACAGGACAGGTACAGCACGGGGTTAGATACAGAGTAAAGCTCCCTCCACACTGTCCCCATCAAACACTCCCAGGGCAGGTACAGCACAGGGTTAGATACAGAGTAAAGCTCCCTCTACACTGTCCCCATCAAACACTCCCAGGACAGGTACAGCACTGTGTTAGATACAGTAAAGCTCCCACTACACCTTCCCCATCAAACACTCCCAGGGCAGGTACAGCACGGGGTTAGATACAGAGTAAAGCTCCCTCTACACTGTCCCCATCAAACACTCCCAGGACAGGTACAGCACTGTGTTAGATACAGTAAAGCTCCCACTACACCTTCCCCATCAAACACTCCCAGGGCAGGTACAGCACGGGGTTAGATACAGTAAAGCTCCCTCTACACTGTTTGTTCTCTGCGACCAGGGTAGAGAACAAACAGTTAGTAATCCCACTCGCGTTCAGTAGCAACGTGTGTGTGTGTGTGTGTCTGTGTGAGAGATTAACCAGCACAAGCTCACCGGAGCAGACCTGGCACCTCCCTCTCTATAAACCTGGGCCTTTTAAAATAATGGACATGATGATGGCGCGCAGTTGGGGGGGTGTGTGGAAGAGAGAGATGTTTTACTCCTGAACAGGCAGCAGGAGGGCAAAATGCCAATGTCACAGAGGCTCCTGGGTAATTGGACAAGTGCATCAAGGGGTTTGTGTGGGGGGGGCAGGAGGAGGTATTGCCCCATTCATCAACGCCTGGAGCAACAGCCAGACTAAAAATACAGGCAATTCTGGCAAGGTGTACAATATCTCTTTAATTCTGAGTAGAAAATGATTCATTGCGAAAGAGATGAGTGTATAGGTTGAGTATTTCTCCCCAGCTTCGCTTCAGACCATCTCATACTGAACAATTCCTCAAATATTATTCACAATCCTAACCTCCTCCCTTATTTTAGATTAAAAATGAATCCCCAACCCCCCCGAAGCAGCTTTTCCGCAGCACCTCTGCCTGGCGTGGTGCGTCCACTTTAAGGAGACTGTGGCAATTCAGAGTCGTCCGCCTCAGAGACGTCTGCTTCACCGCGTGAATCTTCGTAAGAATAGCCAAACACTGCAAATAATAAGTGGGTTGATGGGCTTCGTTAGGTCGCCTGTGCAAGATGTTCAACCCCCTTTCTCTTTCCCCCAACCAATGCTCAAGCTTCCATTTCTCGCTGTTCGGCTACAGGAGGCGTCACACCCCAGCTGATATCGCGACCCGCCGCCGACCCGCCGCCGACCCGCCCACCCCTTCTTCCCCACTGTGTCACGGTATCAGCCCCATGTGGAATCTGGGGGTGGGGGTGCAGGGGGACGGGGCGGCGGTTTACCTGTGCCTTCAGCTGCACTACGACCTGGCAAGCCTCTGATCAGACTCTGGGCGCTTGGGGTGTCGTGCAAAGCTGTAAGAGAAGGGCAGGTGGGCAGGGTCAGTGGGAGCAACAGTCACAGGACACCACACCCCACACGCCCCCTCCCACCCCAATGCTGGTTTTTTTTTTTACAGAGGGGAGGGGTGGGATAAAAAGACTGTGTGTTCCCGAGACAGCTGTGGCCCACCATCCGCAACATCCCGGCTGCGCCTGCACGTTCCGGGATCGCGGAGTGTCGACGGGAGCTGCGCCTGGCAGCCATTGACTCTGCCTGAAAAAGAAATATGGATAATTGAAAACTCTGTACCTTTTCCAGAATGTTCAGAAGACAGCACCGAACTTTGATCCATAGGCCCAGTGGATTCCATTGACTTCTCTGAAAGAGGAGAGCAGTTAAGAGATGATTAGAATCCACACCAATAACCGTTTGGTCGTGCAGAACCTGGGCATTGCTGAAACAAGAGACCCGTTCGAACCTTCTCGGTCTTGCGCTCATCAGGACAGATGCGCAAGATTGCCAAATCTCAAAAGGCAACAACAATTTACACTGCATGAGAAAAGGGTGCCGATTGGTTGGCAAGTGGACTCTTGATTGGGTCAAGGCGTTGCCGTGGAGAATGCACCTATTGTTCCCCATGCTTTGGGTTAATTCAAGAAAGCCCTTTCCCCATTTTCTCATGCAACATAAATTGTTGTTTGCTTTGAAATTTGGTATTCTTGCATCTGTCCTGATGAGTGCAAGACAAAAAGCTTTGACGGCATGTCTCTTACACGTACCCTTCAGTTCATGGTGCACAGTTACTCCAATGGTACACATTTATATAAAGTAGGGAAAATATATAACACGCTGGCCATTTGGCCCTACTTGTCTGTACGCAACACAACCTTCCCACCATCCCCTCTTAATCTCCACCCCCACCAAATCACCCTATCCTTCTATTCCTTTCTCCCTCGTATTTATCCAGCTTCCCCCTTAAACGTATCTACACTATTCACCTCTCCCACTCCCTGTGGGAGCAAGTTCCACATTCTCCCCACTCTCCGGGGGAAGACTTCAAATGTCAGTCGTGTGGTTCAGCGAGGAGCACTCATCCCTTGGCGTCAAAAGGTTGTGGGTTTGAGTCCCACCCCCAGAGACTCGAGGACAAAAATCCAGGCTGACACTCCCAGTGCCAACTGCACGGTTGGAGGTGCCGTTTTTTTTGGATGAGATGTTAAACTGAGGCCTCTTCTGCCCTCTCGGGTGGATGTAAAAGATCCCATGGCTACTATTGAAAGAGGGGGGGTTGGAGGGGGGGAGTAGGGGTCATCACCGGTATTCTTGGTAGGCACTTATTTCCCCCAACCAGCATCACTAGCAGGTTATCTGGCATTTTTAACATGTTGCTGTTTCTTGAATCTTGCTGTGTGCAAATTGGCTGTCGCGTTTCCAACATTACAACAGTGATTACACTTCAAGAAGACTTCATTGGCTGTGATGTGCTTTGAGGTCCTCAAGTAGCGAAAGGTGCTATAGAAATGCAAGTCTCTCTCTCTCTCTCTTTCGTAATGTAACCTCACCCTTATCGATATTAAAATTCATCAGCCAATTACACGTGCATTCTTCCATTTTGTCGCAGTCTTCCTCTGCGTTAGCCAGTCTCCAATGGCTTATATAAATGGTGAACAATAGTGTTTCCAACACCAACCCCCACCATTGTGAAAATTTGAGTCAACTATATTTAACCCTTAATGTTTGCAGTTTTGTAGCTAGCTTGCTACCCGATTAACTCCTCATCTGACCTTAATCACAAGTCTAGTATGTGTTGCCCTAATGTAGGCCTTTTGAAAATCCAAATATATTACATCATCTAAGTTACCCATATTGATCCTCCTTGCTTCAAAGGATTCAATGGCACTGGTAACTCAGGAATTTCCTTTCTAGAATCTGTTCCGATTATTCTTCATTATATTTCCGGTTTCTAAATGGTTTCCGTTTACACCTTTGAGTAAGGATTCCATTACCTTCCCTACCACATACATGAAGCAAATTAGGCTATAGCGCACCAGACTTGTTCTATCGCCCTTCAATATATGTGGATGCAATCCATCCGGACCAGGGACTGTTTGGGGGGCAATATTTAGTTAATTGGAAACCGTACCTCTTAGAGATTGTACAGTCCTTATGGAGCTGTGCTCAGACCTTGCAGAGGAGTCCATCGTTTTGCCTGTAAAATAGGGACAATATTTAGATATTTGGATCCTGTACCTTCTTCATGATGTTCACACACCCAGGAGCTCAAGTTACTCCAGTGGTGACCAGTAGCATCGAATTTACAGTACAGCAACAGGCCACAAGGCCCATCTGATCAATCCTGCTACACACGAGCCTCCTCACACCCTCTCAAGTGCAGTCCAACCCAGTTTAACATAACTTCCTTGCTTTTCAATTCTATCCTTCGAGAAGTGAACCACAGCGTCTTGTGTGTATGTGTTTTTTTTTCCCCCCCACCCCGAGGGCCTTATTAACCGGTGGAGATATCTTAGTGATTTCTGAATCTGTATCCCACATCCTAGCGAATTCTCGACCCCCGGGGGACTGTGGATGCTTCTGTTGTTGAATATATTTAAGGCTGGGATAAATAGATTTTTGGTCTCTCGGGGAATCGAGGGATATGGGGAGTGGCGGAAAAATGGAGTTGAAGCTGAAGATTAGCCATGATCGTACTGAATGGTGGGGCAGGCTTGATGGGCTGAATGGTCTACTCCTCCTATTTCTTATGTTCTTAACCTCATCTGCAAATTTTTAAATTGTATGTCCAATTCTCTAATTGAGATCTTTAACTTAAATGGTGAAAACAGTGGCTCCCTACACTGACCCATGTGGAAGACCACTCGCCACCATTTTGGGAATCTCAGTAACCACCTTGAACCCCCTACTGTTTTCTGTTTTGTACCTAATTTACTTTCCATTCTGCTACTTACCCTCTGACTGTAATCACGGGTCCCTTATCAAAGGTCTTTTGAAAGTCCAAATATATTACATCTACCACGCTACCCTTCTTTCTGCTACCTCCTCAAAGAATTCAATTAGATTGATCAAACTTGATCTTTCCTTTTGGAACGAAAACAGAATTACCTGGAAAAACTCAGCAGGTCTGGCAGCATCGGCGGAGAAGAAAAGAGTTGACGTTTCGAGTCCTCACGACCCTTCAACAGAACCCAGAACATTTCCTTTTGGAATACGTTCTCATGATGTTTTTAAATTATATTTTGGGTTTCTAGATGTTTCTCTGCTCCATCTTTGAGTAAGGATTCCATTGTCTTTCCTACCTTTTGGCATTAAGCTAACGGGTCTCTGGCACCCTGGACTTGGTCTGTCACATTCTAAATATTCATATGATTTAAGTTGTCTGCTAGTCCCTCTGGTGCTATTCCCTTTACTAATGAATTTTTATATGCATTTTACAAGTATCTCTGCCATCCTGTCATAAACTGCTGTTAATATATGTGGATGTAATCCCACCGGACCAGGGACTGTTTTGAGGCGATATTTCGTTAACTGGAAACCGTACCTCTTACAGATTGTTCAGTCCTTATGGAGCTGTGCTCGGTCCTTCCAGAGGAGTCTATCAATATGCCTGCAAAGCAGGGGCAATATTTAGATATTTGGATCCCGTACCTTTTTCATGATGTTCGCACACCAGGGAGCTCAGTTATTCCTGTGGTGACCAGAACTTACAGCACAGAAACAGGCCATTTGACCCATATGGTCCATGTTAGTAGTTATTTTTCCACACAGGACTTCTCCCATTCCATCAACATACCCTGCTATTCCTTTCTCCCTCGTGTGTTTATCCACCTTTAAATGCATCTATACTATTCTCCTCAACCACTCCCTGTGGGAGCGAGTTCCACACTCTCCTCATTGTCCACCACCATTCACAACTGGACATGGCAGGACTGCTGGGTTCAGATCTGATCTGTTAGTTGTGGGATCGCTTAGCTCTGTCTACTGCTTGCTGCTTATGCTGTTTGGCACGCAAGTAGTTCTGTGTTGTAGCTTCACCAGGTTGACACCTCATTTTTAAGTGCTGTTGCTGGTGCTGCTCCTGGCATGCCCTCCTGCGCTCTTCACTGAACCAGGGTTGATTCCCTGGCTTGATGGTAATGGTAGAGTGGGGAATATGCTGGGCCATGAGGTTACATGTTGTGTTTGAGTACAATTCTGCTGCTGCTGATGGCCCACAGCGCCTCATGGATGTCCAGTCTTGAGTTGCTAGATTTGTTTGAAATTGATCCCATTTAGCATGGTGGTAGTGCCACACAACACGATAGAGGGTATCTTCAACGTGAAAGTGGAACTTATCTCCACAAGGATTGTGTGGTGATCACTCCTACTGATACTGTCATGGACAGATGCATCTGCGGCAGGCAGGTTGGTGAGGGTGAGGTTAAGTATGTTTTTCCCTCTTGTTGGTTCCTTCACCATCTGCCGCAGACACAGTCTGGCAGCTATGTCCTTTAGGACTCAGCCAGCTCGGTCAGTAGTGGTGCTAACGAGTCACTCTTGGTGATATTGAAGTCCTCCAGCCAGAGTACATTCTGTGCCCTTGCCACCCTCAGTGCTTCCTCCAAGTGGTGTTCAACATGGAGGAGCACTGATTCTTCAGCTGAGGGAGAGCAGTATGTGGTTTTCTTGTCCATGTTTGACCTGATGCCATGAGACTTCATGGGGTCCGGAGTCGATGTTGAGGACTCCCAGGGCAACTCCCTCCTGACTGTATACCACTGTGCCGCCACCTCTGCTGGGTCTGTTCTGCTGGTGGGACAGAACATACCCAGGGATGGTGATGATGGTCTCCGGGACATTACCTGTAAGATATGATTCCGTGAGGATGACTATGTCAGGCTATTGCTTGACTAGTCTGTGAGACAGCTCTCCCAATTTTGGCACTAGCCCCCAGATGTTAGTGAGGAGGACTTTGCAGGGTCGATGGGGCTGAGTTTGCCGTTGTCATTTCCGATGCCTAGGTCGACACTGGGAGGTCCGTCCGGTTTCATTCCTTTTAGATTTTTAGTGGTTTGATACAGCTGAGTGTCTCGCTCGGCCATTTCAGAGGGCAGTTAAGAGTCAACCGCATTGCTGTGGGTCTGGAGTCACATGTAGGCCGGACCGGGTAAGGACGGCAGATTTCCTTCCCTGAAGGGGCATTAGTGAACCAGATGGGGTTTTACAACAATCGGCAATGGTTTCATGGTCATCATTAGACTTTGTAATTCCAGATTTTTATTGAATTCAAATTTCACCATCAGCTGTGATTGGCCCTCAGAGCATTACCCTGGGTCTGTGGATTACTGGTTCAGCGCCGATACCACTACACCATTGCCTCCCAAGTTTAAAGAACACAGTGGGACATTTAGTCTTGTGTGTTAGACAGTGGGGAATTGTGAGACTACGGTTAGGATCACTTGCCATTAACACGAAAATAGCAATGTATTTGATTTTTTTAAAACCAAAACTTGTGCAATGTTTGTACCACCTTTGTAATCCAATGTCAAATTCAGAAAGTTGTGAACTGCCACTCTCTACAGTTACGTCTGCCCTCTTGGGCCACTGTGAAAGATCCCAGGGCACTATTCTTGCTGGTGTCCTGGCCCAAGGTTTATGCCTCAGCCATCACCACTAAACAAAAATGGTTTATCTGGTCATTATCACCACGCTGTTTGTGGGAGCTTCTTGTGCGCAAGTTGGCTGCTGCTTCTCCTACGCTCCAGCACCGACTGTACTTCAATGGGTTCTTGGTTGTCCTTAAAGAGCTTTGGGGGCCTCCTCCGTTGTCAAAGGTACATTATAAATTCAACGACTTTGATTAGGCTGCTGCGATCAGCCATGGTCTGTCTGAATGGTGGTGCATGCTCGATGGGCCGAATGGCCTACTCCTGCTCCTGTTTCCTATGCTCCTAAAGAAGTTTCTCCTGGATTCCCGATTCGATTTATCAGTGACTGTCCTATACTTATAACCTCTAGTTCTGGACTCGCCTGCAAGAGGAAACTTATTTGGCACCTTCTGTGTAAGTCACTGGAGGTGGCAGGACAGGTTGAGGGAGCGGTTAATAAAGCATACACTATCCTGGGATTTATCAATATGCGTATAGAGTACAAGGGCAAGGAGGTTATGCTGAACTTGTCTAAAACACTAGTTCGGCCTCAGCTGGAGTATTGTGTCCAGTTCAGGGCGCCGCACTTTAGGAAGGATGTGAAGGCATTAGAGAGGATGCAGAAAAGATTCACGAGGATAGTTCCAGGGATGAGGGACTTCAGTTATGAATTTAGATTGGAGAAGTTGGGACTGTTTTCCTCAGAGGCGAAGGCTGAGAGGAGATTTGATAGAGGTGTTCAAAATCATGAGGGGTCTGGACAGAGTCGATAGGGAGAAACTGTTCCCACTCGCGAAAGGCTCGAGAACGAGGGGGGCACAGATTTAAGGTAATTGGCAAAAGAAGCAATGGAGACACGAGGAGAAACTTTTTCACGCAGCGAGTGGTTAGGATCTGGAATGCGCTGCCTGACTGTGGGTGGAAGCAGGTTCAGTTGAGGCTTTCAAGAGGGAATTGGATTATTATCTGAAAAGGAAGAATGTGCAGGGTTACGGAGAGAAGGTGGGGAAATGGCACTGGGTGAGTAGCTCATTCGAGGAGCTGGTGCAGACACGATGGGCTGAATGGCCTCCTTCTGCACTGTAACGATTCTGTGTTTCTGTGCCTCTACATCCTTTTTATAATATGGAGACCAAGAAGCTTGACACTGTCCAGGACAAAGCAGCCCCGCTTGATTGGCACCCCATCCACAAACATTCACTCCCTCCACCACCGACGCACAGTAGCAGCAGTGTGTGTACCATCTACAAGATGCACTGCAGCAACTCATCAAGGCTCCTTCGACAGCAACTTCCAAACCCACCCTCTACCATCTAGAAGGACAAGGACAGCAGGCACATGGGGACACCACCGCCTAGAAGTTCCCCTCCAAGCCACTCACCATCCTGACTTGAAAATATACCGGCCGTTCCTTCACTGTCGCTGGGTCAAAATCCTGGAACTCCCTCCCTAACAGCACTGTGGGTGTACCTACACCACAGGGACTACAGCGGTTCAAGAAGGCAGCTCAACACCACCTTCTCAAGAGCAACTAGGGATGGGCAATAAATGCTGGGCCCAGCCAGCGAAGCCCACATCCCATGAATGAATTAAAAAAATCTGTTCGCAGTAACTCCAAGTGTGGTCTTAATTAGGGTCTGATACTATCATTTCTCTACTTTTCAATTCTATCCCTCTAGAAATGAACCCCAGTGTTTTTGTTTTTTTTAATGGCCTTAGTAACTGGTGTCGATATTTTTAGTGATTTGTGAATGTGTCCCCAGACCCCTCTGTTCCTCTCCCCCACTTACACGCTTATTTTTCAAACACTATATGACCTTCTTATTCTTCCTACCAAAATGCACCACCTCACACTTACCGAAATTAAATTACTTTGCAAATTACACACCCATTCTGCAACTGTATTAGTGTCTTGCATTTTATAGCCGTCTTCCAGAATTAGCCTCCAACTTCACCTCATCTTCAAATTTGAACTTGTATGTCCAATTCTCGAACTTAATCCTTTTATATAATGAAAACAGTGCTCCCTACACTGACCCATGTGGAAGACCACTCGCCACCATTTTGAGAATCTCAGTAACCTTTAACCCCCTACTGTTTTCTGTTTTGTACCTAATTTACTTTCCATTCTGCTACTTACCCTCTGACTGTAATCACGGGACTACTACCTAGTACCTTATCAAAGGCCTTTTAAAAGTCTAAATATATTACATCTACCACGCTTCCCTTACCTACCCTTTTCTGCTACCTCCTCAAAGAATTCAATTAGATTGATCAGACTTGATCTTTCCTTTTGGAATATGTTCTCATTATGTTTTTAAATTATATTTTGGGTTTCCAGATGTTTCTCTGTTCCATCTTTGAGTAAGGATTCTGTTATTCTTCCCTCTGACATTAAGCCAACTGGTCTCTAGCACCCTGGACTTAAGTTTATCGCATTGTTAAATATACGAATCATTTCAGTTGTCTGCTAGTCCTTGGGTGCCACTCGCTTTTCGAATGAATTTTTATGCGCATTTCAGTGTCTCTGCTACCTTGTTGGAAACTGTTGTTAATATGCGTGGATGTAATCCAACCGGACCAGGGACTGTTTTGAGGCGATATTTAGTTAACTGGAAACCATACCTCTTACAGATTGTTCAGTCCTTACGGAGCTGCGCTCAGGCCTTCCAGAGGAGTCCATCGAAATGCCTGCAAAATAGGGGCAATATTTAGATGATTGGACCCTGTACCTTTTTAATGACGTTGACACACCAGAGGGCACGGTTAACCCCACGGTGACCAAAGACAGAACCTTACAGCACAGAAACAGGTCATTCGGCCCATCTGCTCAATGCTGGTGTTTCTGCTCCACACGAGCCTCTTCCCGCCCCTTCTTTGTTAACGTCTTGTCAATTACATTGTTACGGTTAAGAGAAGCAGGCGATGGGTATTAGTTGTCTTCGAGTACGTATAAATAGGGAATAGATTTGTTAGGTTTCCTTTAAAAGTTTTGTCCATTTGTTTCAGTGCCCCTTTTTGGAGCTGTCAATTAGTTAATTTGTTTAGTTGTTGTACTCAAAAGTGTAAAAAATGGAATAGCTGGGACACTAGGTTGTGTGGGAGGAAAGCTAGGATATTGAACAGGTCAATAAACTCAATATATGGAAAGCTCTGTGTCTTGGTTTCGGTTTCACCAAGCCGCATGGATCCTGTTAACACTCTGCATCTCACCCCATCAACGTATCCTTCTATTCCTTTCTCTCTCATGTGTTTACCCAGCTTCCCCTTAAGTGTATCTACACTATTCACCTCAACCACTCCTTGCGGTAGCGAATTCCCCATTCTCTCCACTCTCTGGGCAAAGATGTTTCTCCTGAATTCCCGATCAGATTGATCAGGCAGATATCTTAGATTGACGGCCCCCTCCCTCCCTCACAAGAGGAAACTCGTTCTCTTTTTTCTTTCGTCTGTACTTTCTCCGGTGCCTCCATATCATTTTTTTTAATAATATGGAGACCAGAACATTCACAGTAACTCCAAGTGTGGTCTAACTGAAGTTTGAGACAATTTTCACGTCACTTCTTTATTTTTCAATTCTATCGCTCCAGAAACGAACCCGTGTTTTATGCTTTTATGACCTTATGAACTTGGGTTGCTATTTTTAGCGATTTATTTTTGGAGCAGTATTTTGGCTCTGACCTCTGTTGCATCAACCGCAATTCCAATTTTGGTTGAATCCGCAAATTTTAAAAATTGTACTTCCAATGCACGAGGCCAAATGCTTTGTTCAAATAGTGAAGAACCGTGATTATTCTTTATATTACTTTGGGTTTCTAGATGTTCCTCTGTTACATCCTCCATTCAGGATTTCATTACCTCTCCTACCTCCGACTTTAAGCTAACTGCTTGTTAGCAAGCGGGGCTTGTTCCATCTTCCTTTTTAAATATACAAATCACGTTAGCTGTCTGCTAGTCCTCTGGGACTATTCTCTTTCCTGATGAATTTTTAAAATATAAATATAAAACCTCTCAGCTACCTCTTCCCAAACTGCAGTTGCTCTGCGTGGATGCAATCCACCCAGAGCAGGGATTGTTTAGAGGCTGTATTTAGTTGAGTGGAAACCTTACCTCTTGTAGAGGATTCAGATTTTATAGAGCTGGTCTCCATTCTTCCAGAGATGTCCGACATGCCTGCAAAGTAGGGGCAAGATTTAGATGATTGGATCCTGTATCTTTTTAACCATGTTCACACACAAGGGTGCTCAGTTATGCTTAGTGCTGTGCAGCTACATCAAAATTTCAGCAAAGGAACAGGCCATTCGGCCCATCTACTCTGTGGTATTTCCGCTCCACACGAGCTTCCTCCCCCCACCCCTCCCCCATCACCATGTCCTTCTGCTCCTTTCTCCCCCGTGTGTTTATCCAGCTTCCCCCTTAAACGGATCTATACACCTCAACCACCCCCTGTGGGGGCGAGTTCCACATTCTCCCCACCCCCTGGGTAAAGAAGTTTCTCCTGAATTCCCGATTGGATTTATTATAGTGACTGTCTTATAGTTCTGGTCTCACTTGCAAGTGGAAAAATCTTCTCTACGTCTACCCTTTCAAACAATTTTAAAGACCTCAATCAGGTCACCCCTCCCTTCTTTTCTCTAGAGAAAACAGCCCCAGCCAGTTCAATCTTTTCTGATGCGTTATCATCTCTTAGTTGTGGTATCGTCCTTATAAATCCTTTTTGCGCCTTCTCCAGTGCCTTTTTTTTTATATAATATGGAGACCAGAACTGTTCACAGGAACTCCCAAATGTGCTCTAACTGAGGTTCGATACAAGTTTAACATCACTTCTCTGCTTTTCAATTCTGTCCCCCCAGCAATGAATCCCAGTGTTTTGTTTGTGTTTTTACAGCCTTATTAACCAGTGTCGATATTTCTAGTGATTTGGGAATCTGTAGCCCCAGATCCCTCTTGTATGTTATTGCCGATTCTTGGAATGGCGAATAACAGTGATCCCAGCAACGAGCTTTTTGCTAGTCTACCCAAGTACCTTTAACCCCATACTCTGTTTTCTGTTTTGGCGTCAGCGTGTTGTCAATTCCACTGTTTACCATGGCCCCCTGCACCCCACATGCTCTGACCTTAGTCGCGAGCCTACTTCTCGAAGGCCCTTTTGAAGATCTAAATATATTACATCTACCACGTTACCCTGTTTGTTCCTTCTTCAAAGAATTCAATAAGGATGGTCAGGCATGATCTTCCCGTTAGAAAGCTGTCTAGTATATTTTTGATTTCTTAGCTGTTTCTCCACGACATCTTTGAGTAAAGATTCCATTATCTTATTCACCATTGAAATTAAGCTCTTTGGTCCTATAGTTGCCTGAAGTATTCCATCCCCCTTTTTAAATATACGAATCACTTTAGCTGTCCTCTGTTGCTAGTTCCTTTGCTAATGAATTTTTAATGTGCATTTCACAGTGTTTCTGCTACCTGTTCCCAAGCTGCTTTTAATTTATGTGGATGCAATCCATCCGGATCAGGGATTATTTTGGGGCGATATTCAGTTAATTGGAAACCGTACCTCTTGCAGATTGTTCAGACCTTATGGAGCTCTGCTCTGGCCTTCCAAAGGAACCCATCAACGTGCCTGCAAAATAGGGACAATATTTAGAGGATTGGATCCCGCACCTTTTCAATGATGTTCACACACCAGGGAGCTCGGTTCCTCCAGTGGTGACCAATGACATCGAATTTACAGCACAGAAACAGACCACTCGGCCCATCTGCTCCGTGCTGGTGTTTATGCTCCACTCTAGCCTCCTCCCAGCCCCTCTTCATCTCCTCCCAATCAACATATCATTCTATTCCTTTCCCCCTCATGTGTTTATCCAGCTTCCCCCTTAAACGTATCTATACTATTCACCTCAACCACTCCCTGTGGGAGCGAGTTCCACATTCTCTCCACTCTCTGGGTGAAGGAGTTTTTCGCAAATTCCTGACTGGATTTATTAGTGACTGTCTTATACGTATAACCTCTAGTCTCGACTTGCCTACAAGAAGAAACATGTTCTTTTTATCCTGCACCTTCCCCAGTACCCTGATATCCTTTTTATAATAGAACTGTTCACAGTAACTCCAAGTGTGGTCGAACTGAGGTTTGATACAAGTTTAACATCACTTTTCTACTTTTCAATTCTATCCCTCTAGAAACGAACCCTAGTGTTTTTGTGCTTTTGTAGCCTTATTAACCGGTGTCGATATTTTTACTGATTTGAGAGTCTGTATCCCCAGATCCCTCTGTTCCTCCCTCCCATTTACACTCTTCAGTATACTTCCGACCAAAATGCACCGTCTTGCACTTATCGACATTGAAACTCATTTGCTAATTACATACCCATTCTGCAAGTTTAAGCCTTAATGAATTTTGTCGCTTTCTTCCTCAGTATTAATGATTCTCCCCAATGTGATTTTGTCTGTGAATTCCCCTGCCTTCTACCAGTTTGAGTAAATCCCTACTCTCTGTCGTCTGTTTTACAGCCAGGTTGATATCCATTCTAATACCACATAATTCCACATGTTCGAACCTTAATCCACTAACAATGCCTTATGGAAGGCCCTTGGAAAAAAAATATAAATATATTGCATCTACTATGTTACCCATATATACCCTTTCTGTAGAGGTTACCACCTTCAATAAGATTAAGAAAGCATGATCTTCCCCTTTTGAAATTTTCCCTGTTTACTCTTGGTTATATATTTGTTTCCTTGATGTAGGGATTCAATTATCTTACCAACGACATTAAGCTAACTGATCTATAGCTCGCTTGTTCTAGCTTCCATTTTAAATGCAGGAATCGTTTCAGATTCTGGCCAGGCCCCTGGCACTATTCCTTTTTCTAATGGCTTTGTATACTTATGTATTTTGGTTTATCCTTTTATGGGATGTGGGCATTGCTGGCTAGGCCCGCATTTATTGCCCATCCCTAATTGCCCTTGAGGAGCTGGTGGTGGGCCACCATCTTGAACCGCTGCAGTCCCTGTGGTGTAGGTACACCCACAGTGCTGTTAGGGAGGGAGTTCCAAGATTTTGACCCAGCAACAGTGAAGGAACGGCCGATATATTTCCAAGTCAGGATGGTGAGTGGCTTGGAGGAGAACTTGCAGGTGGTTGTGTTCCCATGTGTCTGTTGCCCTTCTCCTTCTAGGTTTGGAAGGTGCTGTCGAAGGAGCCTTGGTGAATTCCTGCAGTGCATCTTGTAGATGGTACACACTGCTGCTACTGTATTACACAGTGAGTCGGTGGTGCAGGGAGTGAATGTTTGTGGATGTGGTGCCAATTAAGTGGGGCTGCTTTGTCCTGGATGGTGTCGAGCTTCTTGAGTGTTGTGGGAGCTGCACTTATCCAGGCAAGTGGGGAGTATTCCATCACACTCCTGACTTGTGCCTTGTGGATGGTGGACTATGGCTAGTCCAGTTCAGTTTCTGGTCAATGGTAACTCTTAGGATGTTGATAGTGGGGGATTCAGCGATGGTAACGCCATTGAACATCAAGGGGTGATGGTTGGATTCTCTCTTGTTGGAGATGGTCATTGCCTGACACTTGTGCGGCGTGAATGTTACTTGCCACTTGTCAGCCCAAGCCTGGATATTGTCCAGGTCTTGCTGCATTTGGACATGGACTGCTTGGGTATCTGAGGAGTCGCGAATTGAAATCTGAATCCCGAGCAGTCATCTGCAAACGTCCCCATTTCTGACCTTAGACTGTTATTTATCTCCACACTTCTCTCATTATGCGTGGACCTATCTGGAGCAGGCCATTTTGTGGGCAATACTAAGATAATCGGAAATGATGCTCTGCCACTGAGCAGCCATGCTCAAAGTCACTGTGAGTGTGGCTGTCGACCTGGCTGAAAAGCATGAGGAGCACTCGGATGTTTGGAACGTACAGTTACGTTGGGACACCTAGAGGCTCCGTCACTCCAATGGTGTCCAACAACATGACCAAATACTATGGGGCAACATCCAATTGCTTGTAACCCCTAACTTTAGAGCGATTTTCAGACTTTAGGGAGCCCTGATCTGATCGTAAACTAGTGTTCCACAGCTGACCTGAAAGACATGGGCAATATTTAGACGATCGGAACTCGCACTGTTTGAACCCCATTCAGATACTTGGCAATGGGCCCATAGACGCCATACAGAGGCGTCCGACAACCTGCCAGAAAAACAGGGGGCAGTGCTTAATCAAGGGAAACACGCAACATTTGCAACTTGCTCATACGCCTAGGAGTCAGAGTCATTACAGCACAGGAGGAGGCCATGCGGCCCATCGAGTCCATGCTGGCGCTCTGCACACCGATCCAGTCAGTCCCGTTTCCCTGTCCTATCCCTGCAAGTTTATTTCCCTCGAGCGCCCGTCCAATTTCCTTTTGAAATCGTTCATCGTCTCCGCTGCCACTCCCCCTCGTGGGCAGCGAGTTCCAGGTCATTCCCACTCGCGGTGTAAAAAAAATGTTCTTCCCCCGGTCCTTGTCCCATCAGCCAATGGGAGCAGCTTTTCTTAGTCTACCTTATCCAAACCTGCCATCGTCTTGCCCACCTCTATCAAATCCTCCCCCTCAATCTCCTTTGCCCCAAGGAGAACAGGCCCAGCTTCTCCAACCCCCTCACCCCTGTCGCTAAAACCCCCTCATCCCTGGGACCGTTCTGGTCAATCTCCTCTGCACCCCCTTAACTCTTTATTTAATTTTAACTCTGCATCTAACCATCCCCAACCCACCTACCCACCCACCCACCACCCTCCACAACCCCGATCCTACCCTGGGAGTGTTTGATGGGGACAGTGTAGAGGGAGCTTTACTCTGTATCTAACCCCGTACTGTACCTGTCCTGGGAGTGTTTGATGGAGACAGTGTAGAGGGAGCTTTACTCTGTATCTAACCCCGTGCTGTACCTGTCCTGGGAGTGTTTGATGGGGACAGTGTAGAGGGAGCTTTACTCTGTATCTAACCCCATGCTGTACCTGTCCTGGGAGTGTTTGATGGGGACAGTGTAGAGGGAGCTTTACTCTGTATCTAACCCCGTACTGTACCTGTCCTGGGAGTGTTTGATGGAGACAGTGTAGAGGGAGCTTTACTCTGTATCTAACCCCATGCTGTACCTGTCCTGGGAGTGTTTGATGGAGACAGTGTAGAGGGAGCTTTACTCTGTATCTAACCCCGTGCTGCACCTGTCCTGGGAGTGTTTGCTGGGGACAGTGTAGAGGGAGCTTTACTCTGTATCTAACCCCGTGCTATACCTGTCCTGGGAGTTTTTGATGGGGACAGTGTAGAGGGAGCTTTACTCTGTATCTAACCCTGTGCTGTACCTGTCCTGGGAGTGTTTGATGGGGACAGTGTAGAGGGAGTTTTACTCTGTATCTAACCCTGTGTTGTACTTGCCCTGGGAGTGTTTGATGGGGACAGTGTAGAGGGAGCTTTACTCTGTATCTAACCCTGTGTTGTACCTGTCCTGGGAGTGTTTGATGAGGACAGTGTAGAGGGAGCTTTACTCTGTATCTAACCCTGTGTTGTACCTGTCCTGGGAGTGTTTGATGGGGACAGTGTAGAGGGAGCTTTACTCTGTATCTAACCCTGTGCTGTACCTGTCCTGGGAGTGTTTGATGGGGACAGTGTAGAGGGAGTTTTACTCTGTATCTAACCCTGTGTTGTACTTGCCCTGGGAGTGTTTGATGGGGACAGTGTAGAGGGAGCTTTACTCTGTATCTAACCCTGTGTTGTACCTGTCCTGGGAGTGTTTGATGGGGACAGTGTAGAGGGAGCTTTACTCTGTATCTAACTCTGTGTTGTACCTGTCCTGGGAGTGTTTGATGGGGACAGTGTAGAGGGAGCTTTACTCTGTATCTAACCCCGTGCTGTACCTGCCCTGGGAGTGTTTGATGGGGACAATTGTTGATTTTAACTGGGAAAGCGTTTTATTTACTCGAATCTTTAGAAGAGGAAAACCGAAGTTAAGGTGAAGACCTACTAGATGTGTCCAAATCTTCCGGCTCATTAGCTTGCAGTGGCTGGGTTGCTGCTGGCCAGGGGCTTTGAATTAAGCTGCTAGTGAGTGGGCGGTTTGGAGTGCTGGAGTACACTTGGTAAGGCTGCGTGTTGCGTGATGTGTTGACACGTCTATGCAAGCTGGAAGGCTGGTTTTGGAACGAGGACTGTAGCTGGAGAGAAACAGGGGAGAGAAAGAAGAAGAGTTTAGCCGCACAGTAGCAAAAGCATCTTCAAAAAAATAATCTTGTGGTGACAGACGGGGCAAAACTCTGCCATCTACCAAACAATCCCCATCCCCGAGATTCCCCTTCCCCGAAATTCCCCAATAATCCCCCATCCCCGAGATTCCCCGATAATCCCCATCCCCAATAATCCCCCATCCCCGAGATTCCCCGATAATCCCCATCCCCAATAATCCCCGAGATTCACCTTCCCCGAAATTCCCCGATAATCCCCCATCCCCGAGATTCCCCGATAATCCCCATCCCCAATAATCCCCCATCCCTGAGATTCACCTTCCCCGAAATTCCCCGATAATCCCCCATCCCCGAGAATCCCCATCCCCAATAATCCCCCATCCCCGAGATTCACCTTCCCCGAAATTCCCCGATAATCCCCATCCCCAATAATCCCCCATCCCCGAGATTCAACTTCCCCGAAATTCCCCGATAATCCCCCATCCCCGAGATTCCGAGGTTCTCCATCCCCGAGATTTCCCCCCCACCGCAAAATCAGGAATGTTGGGCCTGGCTCCTGGGAACGTGGGGGTTCCCGGATTTGAAGGCTGCGATGTCAACTTGTCCTTGTTCCACAGAGGGTGGGTCTTTGAATCCCTATCCCTGTGATTTCCCATCACCAAGGTTCCCCATCCCTGATGTTCCCCAGCTCCGTGAATCCCCAACCCCGAGAATCTCCGAGATTCCTCATCCCTGAGGTTCCCCATCCCCATGAATCCCCGGAATTCCACAACCCCGACGTTCTGCAACCCCAAGACTCCCCATCCCCAAGACTCCCCATCCCCGAGATGCTCCGACCTTCCCCTAACTGGGAGCTTAGGGCCCCCAGGCAGCTGAAGGCACGGCCGCCAATGGTGGAGCGATGGGAAATCGGGGGGTGCACGAGAGGCCGGAATTGAAGGAGTGGAGAGATCTCGGAGGGTTGTAGGGGCTGGAGCAGGTTACAGAGATAGGGAGGGTTGTAGGGGCTGGAGGAGGTTATAGAGATAGGGAGGGTTGTAGGAGCTGGAGGAGGTTACAGAGATAGGGAGGGATTGTAGGGGCTGGAGGAGGTTACAGAGATAGGGAGGGATTGTAGGGGCTGGAGGAGGTTACAGAGATAGTGAGGGTTGTAGGGGCTGGAGGAGGTTACAGATATAGGGAGGGTTGTAGGGGCTGGAGGAGGTTACAGAGATAGGGAGGGGTGTAGGGGCTGGAGGAGGTTACAGAGATAGGGAGGGGTGTAGGGGCTGGAGGAGGTTACAGAGATAGGGAGGGCTGTAGGGGGCTGGAGGAGGTTACAGAGATAGGGAGGGGTGTAGGGGCTGGAGGAGGTTACAGAGATAGGGAGGGTTGTAGGGGCTGGAAGAGGTTATAGAGATAGGGAGGGTTGTAGGGGCTGGAGGAGGTTACAGAGATAGGGAGGGGTGTAGGGGCTGGAGGAGGTTATAGAGATAGGGAGGGTTTTAGGGACTGGAGGAGGTTACAGAGATAGTGAGGGTTGTAGGGGCTGGAGGAGGTTACAGAGATAGGGAGGGATTGTAGGGACTGGAGGAGGTGACAGAGATAGGGAGGGATTGTAGGGGCTGAAGGAGGTTAGAGAGAGAGAAGGGAGGCCGCGAGGACGCCATGGAGAGATTTGAAAATGCCGGTGAGAACTTTATAAGTGTGCAAAGCGTCGTGTGCAGGGAAAGACATAAAGGGAAATAGGGCTGAGGGTGTGCTCGGTGATGGGGATGGGGTCAGGTCTGTGCCCAGGGACTGTAACTAGGCAGCTGGGTGCTGAGTATCTGGACTGGCATTCTCAGTGTGCCTCTCAACACACCGCTAGCGTGGTACTGAGCCCGATGGGACGGAGCTACCCGGGGGAGAGGATAGTCGAATCAGCAGACCTTGGCCCACAGGGCTGCAATGCTTGGGGGGAATATCAGTCAACATTCCCAAATCCTGCCCACCGACTCCTGCTCGAAAGTGAATTGTGATTCCACACTAAGTCGAATAGGCACGTGTAAAGTAACATCAGAGGGACCCCGTGCAATCATAGGGTCAAGGAAGAGCGTTGCCTGTATTCAATAACCCCCAGCGTCAGCTTGGCTGGCCATTCTCCCAGCAGCCTGAACCCCCTTCCCTTCTGCCCCGACTCCCTCGCCCAACCAATATGTGACCCCAGCGCTGAGTTTACTCACAAGAGGCTGCTCCCTCAGCTGTTGTCGGTTTCCCTGAGTCGATGAGCGCTCTGGGGGCCAGAAACCTCCCCAGATCCACTGCAGGTAGCTGGCGAGCACAATGACGCAGAGAAAGGTGAAGTTGGTGGCCACTCCAATGATGGCGGACGTGACGGGGAAGCAGTACAGGATGTACCTACAAGGTGGGGGGAGCGGAAGAGAGCCCGAGCGAGTCGGGCAAGAGGGAAAGATGGGAACAGAAAATGGCCAGTGGGGGGAAAGGAGAGAATGAGTGTAGGAGACACAGACCGAGACGGAGGGAGGGAGACACAGACGGTGGGGAGGGGGACAGAGGGGGTGGTGGGGAGGGAGAGAGTGGGGAGGGAGAGAGTGGGGAGGGAGAGAGGGGGGAGGGAGAGAGGGGGGAGGGAGAGAGGGGGGAGGGAGAGAGGGGGGAGGGAGAGAGGGGGGGAGGGAGAGAGGGGGGAGGGAGAGAGGGGGGAGGGAGAGAGGGGGGGAGGGAGAGAGGGGGGGAGGGAGAGAGGGGGGGAGGGAGAGAGGGGGGGAGGGAGAGAGGGGGGGAGGGAGAGAGGGGGGGAGGGAGAGAGGGGGGGAGGGAGAGAGGGGGGGAGGGAGAGAGGGGGGGAGGGAGAGAGGGGGGGAGGGAGAGAGGGGGGGAGGGAGAGAGGGGGGGAGGGAGAGAGGGGGGGAGGGAGAGAGGGGGGGAGGGAGAGAGGGGGGGAGGGAGAGAGGGGGGGAGGGAGAGAGGGGGGGAGGGAGAGAGGGGGGGAGGGAGAGAGGGGGGAAGGAGAGAGGGGGGAAGGAGAGAGGGGGGAGGGAGAGAGGGGGGAGGGAGAGAGGGGGGGAGGGAGAGAGGGGGGAAGGAGAGAGGGGGGAAGGAGAGAGGGGGGAGGGAGAGAGGGGGGAGGGAGAGAGGGGGAGGGAGAGAGGGGGGAGGGAGAGAGGGGGGAGGGAGAGAGGGGGGAGGGAGAGAGGGGGGAGGGAGGAGAGGAGGGGGGAGGGGGAGGGGGAAAGGGAGACGGGGTGGGGACGGGGAGGGAGGAAGGGAGGAGGATGGGGGAGGGGGAGGGAGGGAGAGAGCAGATTTAGCAATGTCCGTCATCTCCTTACATGCCAGCTTCTTGTTGCCCTCTCTCCCTGTGTTGTGGCTTCCACAAGGAGCAGCTCAGTTTCCAAGGATCTGTCTCCAGCCTCCAGGACTGGGTGCGTTTTCACTGTGAGGACAGCCATCAGGAGCAGGGAGTCAGGCCCCTCACCGCCCGAGGGTAGGGGATGGTGTGTGGAGGCTGTGGGAGTAGCCCTGTTACTGCCACAGACTGGGATCTGCAAATCACAGGCCAGAAATCATGCTCATGGGGCATGTACCTGGCCAATGGAGGTTTGTGCTATGGAGTCTGGTTCTGCACTGTAACCGTATCCTCCGATAGTCTTAGCATGTTCGAGGTCCCAGGGAAGTGGGCGTGGGTAGTTCTCTGTGCCCCAGGGCCAATGTTCTACCCTCCTACTGATTACAGAATCACAGAATGGTTACACTGCACGAGGCCATTCAGCCCATTGTGCCTGTACCGGCCTTCTGATTGAGGATTTCACCCAGTGCCATTCTCCTGCCTTCTCCAGCAACCCTGCAGATTGTTTCTTTTCAAATAATCATCCAATTCCCTTTGTGAAAGCCTCGATTGAACCTGCCCCCACCACACTCTGAGGCAGAGCATCCCAGACTCGCTGTGAGATAAAGTTTCTCCTCCTGTCGCTTTTGCTTCTTTTATCAATGACTTCAAATCTGTGCCCACTCGTTCTCGATCCTTTCGCAAGTGGGAACAGTTTCCCCCCTATCGACTCTGTCCAGACCCCTCACGGTTTTGAACACCTCTTATCAAATCCCCTCTCGGCCTTCTCCTCTCCAAGGAAAACAGTCCCAACGTCTCCAATCTTTCCTCATAACTGAAGTTCCTCATCCCTGGAACCATTCCCCTGAATCTTTTCCGCACCCTCTCCAGTGCTTTCACATCCTTCCTACAGTGCGGTGCCCGGGACTGGACACAATACTCCAGCTGAGGCCCAACGAGTGACTGATACAATCTCAACATAACCTCCATGCCCCTATTAATAAAGCCTAGGATACTGTACGCTTTATTAACTGCTCTCTCAACCTGCCCTGCCACCTCCAATAGTTTATGCACATATACACCCAGGTCCCTCTGCTCCTGCACCCCCTTTAGGGTTGTAGCCTTTATTTTATACTGTGTCTCCATGTTCTTCCGACCAAAATGTATCAGCTCACATTTCTCCGCGTTGAACTACATCTGCCACTTGTCTGCCCATTCCACTAACCGGTCCGTGTCATTTTGAAATTGTACGCTACCCTCCTCAGAGTCCACGCAAATCTTGCAGTTGTTCCCTGTACACCAAAGTCTAGATAGATCATTAATATACATCAGGAAAAGCAAGGGTCCCAACACTGATCCCTGGGGAACTCCACTACAAACCTTCCTCCAGCCCGAAAAACATCCATTAACCACTACGCTCTGTTTCCTGTCACTCGGCCAATTCTGTATCCATGTCGCTACTGCTCCTTTTAATCCAGGAGCTATAACTTTGCTCACAAGTCTGTTGTGTGGCACCGTATCGAATGTCTTTTGGAAGTCCATGTACATCACGTCAACCGCATTGCCCTCATCAACCCTCTCTGTTACCTCATCAAAAATCTCCAGCCAGTATGACTTTCCTCTTAAGAAATCCATGCTCACTCTCATTAGTTAACCCACATTTGTCCATGTGACTATTAATTTTATACCGAATTAGAGTTTGTAGAGGTTTACACCCACCACCGAAGTTAAACTGACTGGTCTGTAACTGCTGGGCTTATCCTTGCACACTTTTTTGAACAAGGGTGTAACCTTTGCCATT
The DNA here is from genome assembly GCF_964194155.1 of Cetorhinus maximus. Classification (NCBI taxonomy): domain Eukaryota; kingdom Metazoa; phylum Chordata; class Chondrichthyes; order Lamniformes; family Cetorhinidae; genus Cetorhinus; species Cetorhinus maximus. Next base: position 3,226,772 of record NC_135909.1, read on the forward strand.
CTCCAGTCCTCTGACATCACCTAAGTCTGAATCTAAGGAAGACTGGAAAATTGTGGCCAGTGCCTACGCAATTTCCACTCTCACTTCCCTCAGTATCCTTGGACGCATCTCATCCAGTCCCAGTGCCCTATCCACTTGACGTACAGACAGCCTATCCAATGCCACCTCTTTATCAATTTTAAACCCTTCTAAGTGACTGAATTTCCTCCCCTGTCACCATGACCTGGTTAGCACCTTCTTCCTTGGTAAAGACTAGGGCAAAGTATTCACTGGATACCTCATCCATGCCCCTTGCCTCCATGTGTGTTGGTTCCTAATCGGTCCTAATCCTCCTTTAAACCACCCTTATACTATTTATATGCCTATAGAAGACTTTGGGATTCCCTTGTCTGTTAGCTGCCAGTCTCTTCTCATACTCCCTCTTTGCTTCTCTTATTTGCTTCTTCACCTCCCCTCTGACCTCCTGTAGTCAGCTTGGTTCTCAATTATATTTTCTACCTGACATCTGTCATAAGCACACTTTTTCTTCTTTATCTTAATAGCTACCTCCTTTATCATCCAGGGAACTCTGGAGTCGTTACCCTACCTTACCCTTTCGAGGGAATATACCTTGACTGTGCCCGAACCATCTCTTCTCTGAAGGTAGCCCATCGTTCAGCTACCATTTTTCCTGCCAACCTTTGGCTCCAATTTATTTGGCCCAGATCTGTTCTTACCCCATCGATGTTGGTTTCCCCCCCACCCCGTCAACTTTCCTTACTCTGGATTGTTATTTGTCCTTTTTCATAGTCAGCCTAAACCTTACGATACAATGATCAGTGTCCCCTAAATCTTCTCCCGCTGACACTCGATTAAAAGACCCACCTCCCAAAAAAAAATAGAATAACCAGTCGCTAATCCCATTGGCAATTCGTGTGATCTTACTGTGCACAAAATGGCTGCTGATGGTACCTGCATGTTCAGTGTTGAGCACCAAGCGAACTTAGGTTGAACTTAAGTTCGCTTTCACCCACCCCACCAGATCCCACAATGTTCCCACCAGCACCACCCACCCTGCCCCGCAACCCCACATGGGGGTCCCTGAATGCGCCAAGCACACTGCCACCACCTCATTCCCAAGCACAAGCTGTTTGACTGTGTGTGGCTTCACAATGGTGGTGCCTAACTCATCCCCTGCCTGAGGGCTCAACGCAAGAGGTCATTGTGCTGTGGTGTGGTGTTGGCAGTGGTGGGGAGGAAGCCTTGGCAGATTGGGCGGGGGAGAGAGAGATGGGCAAATGTGTGGCCCAGGAGGAGGTGAAAAGCTCGTTTGAGCTGATAACTAGAAAGACTTGCATTTCTATAGCACCTTTCACCACCACGGGGCGTCCCAAAGCATTTTACAGCCAGCGAAGTGCTTTTTGAAGTGTAGTCAACTCATGCAATGTAGGAAAAGCAGCAGCCAATTTGCACACAGCAAGATCCCACAAACAGCAATGCGATTAATGACCCAGATCACCTGTTTTTAGTGATGTTGGTGGAAGGATAAACATTGGGCCCCAGGACACCGGGGAGAACCTGATCTTTCCAATAGCGGCCGTGTGAGATCTTTTACGCTCACCTGAGGGGGGCAGACGGGGACCTCGGTTTGAAATCTCATCCAAAAGACGGCGCCTCTGACAGTGCAGCCGTCCCTCAGCGCTGGAACTGGGACTGTCAGCCTGGGTGTTTCTGCTTAGGTCTCTGGAGTGGGGACTTGACCCCCCCACAATTTCTGACTCTGAGGCGAGAGGGAGAGACAGACAGAGATACCCATGGAGGCAACGACTGAAATAAGCTTTGAACCAGCAGTTAAAATTCTAACGCTGACTAATTCGCGTCTGTTCAGTGGAAGCGTAACCATGGCAACTGTGGCCTGGAGGAAGGTGGGGTGAGAGCAAGCCATCCCTAGCGGCAGCTCCTGTGACTTCTGCTGACTATAATTGGAAACGCATCATGGTGCAGAAGAGGCGATTCGATTCTTGCTTTCTGCAAACCACCAACCCCACCCCCTGCACTCCCACAAATGACCCCGAACAGGACACAGAAGTGGCAAAAACGCCATCGAGAAACACGCTCCCTCCCCCCCACCCACCCACCCACCCACCCCCCCGTCCTGATTACAGGCCAGATATTCCCTGCCACGCAGTGGGCGCTGGGAGTGGGAGGACATCGGGGCCCAGCCGCGATGCCCCACCCAGTCGAATAGCAGGGGGGGGCTAACCGCCCTTTACTCTTGGTCCCCGCGATCGCCGACCCGCAGTGAAAGCACCGGCCGCTGGGCCCTTTTTACCTGATGCCTGTGAAGTGCGCGTGGATCTGCAGCTGCGCCCTGTAAATCTCAATGCGTTTGGTCTGGATCTCGATCACGGCTCCGATCGTCGGTGTGTACTGCCCGGAGGAAAGAAGCAGACGGTCAGACCCCCTTTCGGACACGATAACTCGGAATTCAGTGGGGGTGGGGGGGGTAGGGGGAGTGGGGCCACTGTGGGTTCAAGCCTCACAGGCCAAAACAAAAAAAAAACACGAGCGCAGTCCGTCCAGGCCGACACTACCAGGGCCCGAGGGAACGCTGCGTCGCCGGACGCGGAGTCGAAACGAGGCCCCCCGGGATGTTCAACAGCATCCCCTCCGGCGGCCTCAAATCGCCGGCAGCCGGTCGTCCAATCATACTGTCGCTTGCGGGATCTTGCTGTGTGGCAAAATGGCTGCCGCGTTTCCTACATTACGGCAGTGAGCGCGCTTCGAAAAGCCCTTCGCTGGCTGTGAGGCGCTTTTTGGGGAGGGCGGAGAGGGGAGAGGGGGGTGGGTCGTCCTGAGGCGGCGGGAGGCGTTCCGGAAATGCGGGACTCCTGCCGTCGCCAACACTTGACTTAACCGAGATTTAACCGGGATTGGGTCAGGGAGGAGGGAGGCCGCACAAGGAGGCCGGCCGGAAAAAGCTGGGAACGTTCTCCTTCGTCTGGAGCGGGTTAAGAGGGAGATTTAATCGGGAGGTTTAAAATCACGGAGGGGCGGGGTTTGGATAGAGCGAATCAGGGGAAACTGTTCCCAGCGGCAGGAGGGTCGGTAACCAGAGGGGGACACAGATTGAGGAGAATCGGGACAAGAGCCAGAGGGGGAGATGAGGAGAATGTTTTTTTGACGCAGCGAGTTGCTGTGATCTGGAAGGCGCTGCCTGAAAGGGCGGCGGAAGCAGATTCAATAGGGACTTTCAAAAGGGGGAATTGGATAAATACTTATATAAGAAACGTGCGGGAATGAGGGGGAAAGAATAGCTGTTCCAGATGGGCCAAGTGGCCTCTGATTGAGCTGTAGGTGGGGGATAATGTTACCTAAGTTGGACGATGAGCACAAGCATTGAGTGAGGTTAAACACGAGGGGAGGGGAGGAGAAACAGGACCGATACTGACTTTCAGAGAAAGCCCGTGGTGGGTTTAAGTGGAGGGTGGGCGGGTGGAGGAGGGAGAGGTTCATGAAAAGCCGCTGAGAGAATTTAGCGCTCGCCCGGGCTCTGCGTTGGGGCAGAGTAAAGGTCTCATCTTCCTGACCGCAAATCGTGTCCAACCCAAAGACATACACACAGCGCAGGCATGTAGGCGCACTCAGAGAGAGCAGAGCTGGTGTTTCTCTCTCCCCTTTCCTTACCGAATCCTCCTGGTAGTCGGAGTATAGCTCAATCTCGACCACCTGGGTCTGCTCCACCAGCCCCGTGATGAAAAGCGGGGCGTACACCATCGTGTCCAGAGTCTGCAGCAACCACGATTTATAATGTAACATCGCCTGATGGGAGACAAGGCACAGGGCGGGTTACACGTGCCCTCTCGCCCGCACACGCGCCCTCTCGCCCGCCCACACGCCCTCTCGCCCGCCCACGCGCCCTCTCGCCCGCCCACGCGCCCTCTCGCCCGCCCACGCGCCCTCTCGCCCGCCCACGCGCCCTCTCGCCCGCCCACGTGCCCTCTCGCCCGCCCACGTGCCCTCTCACCCGCCCACGTGCCCTCTCGCCCGCACTCTCTCTCACACGTGGGCACAGACGCCAATATTTCTCCCTCAACCAACACCACAAAAAAAAAGCAAACCAGATGATATGGGTCATTATCACATGGCTCTTTGTGGGATCTTGTCTACTACACGACGACAGTGACTACACATCATAGAAATATTTCATTGGCCGTGAAGCGCTTCGAGCCTAAGGAATAGGAGCCGGGGAAGGCCATTCAGCCCCTCAAGCCTGCTGCACCACTCAATAAGATCATGGCTGATCGTCCCTGCCCTCGGCTACACCTTCCCGACCATTCCCCGAATTTCCAAGGCTCTGCATTCGAGGCACCCCCCACCATCCCCACCCCCACCCACCCGCCCCCCCACCAACCCCAAGGCTGTATAAACGCCCGTTTGCTGCCTTTTGCTTGCCGAGGGGACTCACCGATCTGGAGACGCTGGAGATCTCTCCGCCGCCCTTTGTGTAACACGCCATGCGCACCATGAACATTCCCAGGTTCTGATTGATGGGAGACTCCGGCATGAGGAGTCGGAGAGAGATTCGATAGGGCTGTCCGTACGTCATCACCTGGGGCAAAAAAAAAAGACAAAAAAATAAAAGTGGAAGGAAGGAAGGAAGGAAGCGTCGACGGGAAAAATCAAAGCCTCTCGTCTCCCCCCTCCCGCTGCTGTCGCGAGGACCCAGATTTCTCCACTGACCGGCACGGAACTTTCCGGAGCCTCACTGGAGCCGAGGCGAGGCACTGAGCTGATTTTAAAATGAGCGCTGGGTGCTTGCGGCCTGTTTGGCTGAAGGCTCGAGGAAACCGCTTTAGATTTCTCCCCCCACACTCCCCACACCCCCACAGGTGTCTGTCATGGCCACTGTCCCTGTTAAGCCGCTGGTTCGGACTGGCCGTCTCTGCATTGCCTTCATGAGGAACCCGTTATCGACCGGGACAGAGGTGGCATCTTCGAAGAGGCAAGTGTATATCTAGCAGCACCCCTCCCCCTCCCTCCCCCCCGCCCGCCTTCAGCTGCCTGAGGGCCCCCGAGCTCTGGAATTCCCTCCCTCAGCCTCTCCGCCTCTCTCTCTCTCTCTCTCTCTCCCCCCTTAAGATGCTCCTTAAAACCTGCGCGTCTCCAAGCAAACTCCGCTCGAAGGTGGCAAATTTTGTCTGATAACGCCCCGGGTCAGGTGCCCCGGGATGTTTTATTATCTTTACGGCACTATATAAATGCAAGTCATTGTTGTTTTTAAACACAGGCCTTAGGAACAGGAGTGAGGCCATTCGGCCCCTCGAGCCTGCTCCGCCATTCGATAAGATCGCGGCTGATCTGATTGTGGCTCCACTTTCCCGCCTGTCCCCCTTGATCCTCGACTCCCTCGTCGATCAAAAATCTGTCTTAACTCGGCCTTGAACGTATTCAGTGACCCAGCCCCCACTGCTCTCTGGGAAGAGAACCCCCACAGACGAACGGCCCTCAGAGAGAAACAAATGTCTCCTCGTCTCCGTCTTAAAAGGAAGACCCCCTTATTCTTAAACTGTGCCCCCCACGTTCTGGTCTCTCCCACAAGTGAAAATATCTTCCCGGTATCCACCTTATAGGAGGAGGCGGTGGCGTAGTGGTATTGTCGCTGGACTAGTAATCCAGAGATCCAGAGTAATGCTCTGGGGACCCGGGTTTGAGTCCCATCCATGGTGGAATTTGAATTCAGTAAAAATCTGGAATTAAAAAGTCTGATGATGACCGTGAAACCATTGTCGCTTGTTGTAAAAACCCATCTGGTTCACTAATGTCCCTTTAGGGAAGGAAATCTGCCGTCCTTCCCTGCATGTGACTCTCCAGACCCACAGCTATATGAACAAGGGCAATAAACGCTGGATGGACAAATAAATGATATGTTTCAAATAAGATCACCTCTCAGCTGTTCAACCTTTCTTCCGAAGATAAGCCCCTCATCCCAGGAATGAGTCGAGTGAAGCAATTTATATCTTTTTTTCAAATAAGGAGGTCAAACTGTATGTAGTTCTCCAGATGTGCTCCCACAGCTGCAGTAAAGCCTCCCTACGTTTAGATTCCATTCCCTTGCAATAAACATTCCATCTGCCTTCCTTTCTGACTTTGTGATTCTGACATCCAGATCCCTCCGTATCTCTCTCCATTTAAATAGTACACTGCTTTTCTATTCTTTCCTTCCCAAAGTGGACAAGTCCCCGCCCCCATTTTCCCCCACATTATGGTCCGTCTGCCAAATTTTTGCCCATTCACTTAACCTGTCCTCGTGTTCACACACGCGTGATTCACACGTGATCTTCTGGGTATCTGATTGTCCTGGAAATGAGGGGGAAAGTGTAAGGTGGGAGGGGGTGTGCGGTAAAGAATTTGCAAGAATCTTTCCCCTTATTGGCCCTGGGGGGGAGGGGTTCAGTCTCTGCAGTTTCTGTCCCTTCTGGGAATTCAGATGGACGCGGAAGGTCGAGAGTCGGTGGTGGGAGTAGGAAGTAGTTTGGTCATGATTCTCACGGCGTGACATCTGGCCCTCTCCTGCCCGGCAGTTTCTTAAGTCGGATTAAGGTACAAACATAAGAAGTGGAGGAGTAGGGCCATTCGGCCCCTCGAGCCTGCTTCGCTACCCAGTAAGATCACGGCTAATCTCCTACGACTCCGCTTTCCCACCCCCCCGACCCCCATCTCCCGATTCCTTCGGTACCCAAAAATCTCTCGGTCTCGGTCTTGAATCCGCTCGGCGACTGAGCGTCCACAGCCCCTCTGGGATGGAGAATTCCAAGACTCACCGCCCCCTGAGCGAATAAACGTCTCCTCACTGCAGGCCAAAATGGCCGACCCCTTTATACTGAGACCGTGCTCTGGACTCTGCTGCCTGGTGGGCGGGACATCGACTCTGTCAAACTCTCGAAGAATTTTAGACGCTTCAAGGAGCGGACAAGTTCATTCAAGACCGAGATAGATTTTGGATCCTGAGGGATAGGGCGAGACCGAGGCAGAAGACCTGCCATGATCTTCTGGAACAGCGAAGCAGGCTCGAGGGGCTGAATGGCCTTCTCCTCTTATGTTCTTCTAAGATAGCTGCCTTCTGTTTCCGTATTGTTGTTTTGGTAAATTAAATAAGATCTGATGTGATGCTATATCGCCCTCGATGACCAAAGCTCATGGAGCCATTGGGACAGTTAGATCCATATTACCATTGGCGCAGGGTAAGGGGAGATATCTGTGGCTATGGGGAGCTTTTTCTAATTTATTTGCTCACAGGAAGTAAGCGTCGCTGGCTGGGCCCAGCATTTATTGCCCATCCCTAACTGCCCCTTGAGAAGGTAGGGGTGAGCCGCCTTCTTGAACTGCTGCAGTTCCTGTAGTGTAGGTACACCCACAGTGCTGTTAGGGAGGGAGCTCCAGGATTTTGACCCAGCGACAGTGAAGGAACGGCCGATATATTTCCAAGTCAGGATGGTGGGTGGCTTAGAGGGGAACTTCCAGATGGTGGTGTTCCCATGTGTCTGCTGCCCTTGTCCTTCTAGATGGTAGAGGTCATGGGTCTGGAAGGTGCTGTCGAAGGAGCCTTGGTGAGTTGCTGCAGTGCATCTTGTAGATGGTACACACACTGCTGCTACTGTGCGTCGGTGGTGGAGGGAGTGAATGTTTGTGGATGGGGTGCCAATCAAGCGGGGCTGCTTTGTCCTGGATGGTGTCGAGCTTCTTGAGTGTTGTGGGAGCTGCACTCACCCAGGCAAGTGGGGAGTATTCCATCACACTCCTGACTTGTGCCTTGTAGATGGTGGACAGGCTTTGGGGAGTCAGGAGGTGAGTTACTCGCTGCAGTATTCCCAGCCTCTGACCTGCTCTTGTAGCCACAGTATTTATGTGGCTGGTCCAGTTCAGTTTCTGGTCAATGGTAACCCCCCCACAAGGTGTTGATACCCTGTCAGGGATGAACTGGGTGGCAAAGTAATCGGAAAGGTTGGATTGAGGTTGAAGGACATGGATGGGGCTGGCCTCCAAACTCACAGCTGTCTTCATCCCTCAGCTTGTGTGCAAAAGGCCAAACCCACTCGCTGGTTTGTCAGAGTCATCGAACTGCCTGTGGCCCTTACCTTCTCTCTTCTGTTTCGGAGCAGAGACACATTCCTGTGGGATAGGAGCAGAGCGGGTCCTCAGAGTTACAGTCCGTCCTGTCCAATGAGAGCAGAAAGGTCATCAGGTGCCAGCAGGCTTCACTGGGGTGGTGGGGGTTGTGGTGGCGGGGGGGGTGGGATTGTGGGGGGCGGGGGGAGCAGAGCGAAGGTAGTGTGGTTGGTGGGGTGGGTTTACCTGTAATTATAGTGGACTGGCGTGGTGAAGCTGACCGAGGGCATGTAACTATAGTAGAAGCTGCCATAAAGGAAGACCGACATCCAGATGAGCAGCAGGACCATGCTGACCAGGATCGCCGTCTGCAGGAGGGTCCGCTTCATCCGCAACATCAGCTCAGCCGCATGGTCCTGCATCCAGTTCAGATACTCGCTCATTCTCTCTCTCTCTCTCGCTCAGCCGCCTGCAAGGAGGAGAGAAGATCATTAAAAAACACGGCATTTTCTAGCGCCTTCCACAACCGCAGGGTGTAAAAAAGGTGCGGCGGGAGAGGGTTGGCGAGGGTGCGAGGGGGAGGTCAAGGGGGGGGGGGGAGAGAGAGGGGGGTAGGGGGAGAGAAAGAGCTGGGAGGGGAGGGTGAACGAGGAGGGGAGGGAGAATGAGGAGGGGGAGGGGAGGAGGAGGGAGGAGGGGAGGGAAGGGAGAGGGGAAGGAGGGAGGAGGGGAGGAGAGGAAAGGGAGAGAGGGGAGGGGGAGAGGGGGAGAGGGGAGGAGGGAGGGGAGAGGGGAAGGAGGGAGGGAGAGGGAGGGAGGGGAGAGGGGAAGGAGGGAGGGAGAGGGGAAGGAGGGGAGGAGAGGAGGGTGGAGAGTGGGGAAGGAGGGTGGGGAAGGAGGGAAGGCAAGGAGGGAGGGGAGGAGGGAGGGGAAGGAGGAGGCAAGGAGGGAGGGGAAGGAGGGAGGGAAGGAGGGAGGGAGAGGAGGAGGAAGGAGGGAGGGAAGGAGGGAGGGGAAGGAGGGAGGGAAGGAGGGGAGGGGAAGGAGGGAGGGGAGGAGGG